>NC_067493.1:29971441-30271441 GCF_947179515.1 Apodemus sylvaticus | reverse complement strand
AATCAGACAGATCTCTGGCCTGCAAATGTAATGTAATTGATGAGTTTTAGGTTGAGTGGGAAACCTTACCTCAAAAAATAAAGGTAGAATTGCTAGAGAGATCACTGGGTGGTTAATGTTTGTCACCCATGTATAGGACCAAAATTAATTTCTAGCACACTATTAGTTGGCCACAACTGCTTGTACCTTAGGCATCAGGAAATCTTATACTCTCTTTTAGCCTCTATAGAAAGATGCAAATGCTTGAACATACCTAAACATAAAAACACACATATAAATAAAGATAGAGAATGAACAAAGACAGATACTTGATTATAACTCTGGGCCTCCACATACAGTCACATACATGTCCATTCATAACCCAAGGCCAACATCACGGGGGTCTAAGCCCGACCGGCGTTGGCCTGCACCCAGGCCCTGGACTGTTTGGGTGGCCATCGGTGTGTGAACCAGGACAGGAGGTTAATTGCCCGGCGGGGGCACACTCCGCCATTTTGACTACAGGATGCCAGAGAGTCCTAGCAGGCAAAGTCAGCTATGTTCTACTATGTTAATAGCAGCCCTATTTATAATTGCCAGAAGTTGGAAAGAACCCAGGTATCCCTCAACAGAAGAGTGGATGCAAAAAATGTGGTATATCTACACAATGGAGCACTATTCAGCCATTAGAAACAATGAATTCCTGAAATTCTTAGGCAAATGGATGGAGCTAGAGAACATCATACTAAGTGAGGTAACCCAGACTCAAAAGGTGAATCATGGTATGCACTCAGTAATAAGTGGATATTATCCTAGAAAACTGGAATACCCAAAACATAATCCACACATCAAATGAGGTACAAGAAGAAAGGAGGAGTGGTCCCTTGTTGTGGAAAGACTCAGTGAAGCAGTATTCGGCAAAACCAGAACGGGGAAGTGGGAAGAGGTGGGTGGGAGGACAGGGGAAGAGAAGGGGTCTTATGGGACTTTCGGGGAGTGGGGGGCTAGAAAAGGGGAAATCATTTGAAATGTAAATAAAAAATTATATCGAATAAAAAAACAAGAATGGGAATTGATCTACCCTTGTCTCCTTGTACTAAGCTCAACTCCAAATGGATCAAGGACCTCCACATAAAGCCAGACACTCTGAAGCTAATAGAAAAGAAACTGGGGAAGACCCTTGAGGACGTCGGTACAGGGGAAAAGTTCCTGAACAGAACACCAAGAGCTTATGCTCTAAGATCAAGAATTGACAAATGGGACCTCATAAAATTACAAAGTTTCTGTAAAGCAAAGGAGGCCATCAAAAGGACAAATCGGCAACCAACGAATTGGGAAAAGATCTTCATCAACCCTACATCAGATAGAGGGCTAATATCCAATATATACAAAGAACTCAAGAAGTTAGACCCCAGAAAACCAAATAACCCTATTAAAAATGGGGTACAGAGTTAAACAAAGAATTCTCACCTGAAGAACTTCAGATGTCAGAGAAACATCTTAAAAAATGCTCAACTTCACAAGTCATCAGGGAAATCCAAATCAAAACAACCCTGAGATTTCACCTTACACCAGTCAGAATGGCTAAGATTAAAAACTCAGGAGACAGCAGATGTTGGCGAGGATGTGGAGAAAGTGGAACACTCCTCTACTGCTGGTGGGGTTGCAAATTAGTACAACCACTCTGGAAATCAGTCTGGCCGTCCCTCAGAAAACTGGGCATGTTACTTCAGAAAGATCCTGCTATACCACTCCTGGGCATATACCCAGAGGATTCCCCAGCATGTAATAAGGATACATGTTCCACTATGTTCATAGCAGCCCTATTTATAGTAGCCAGAAGCTGGAAAGAACACAGGTATCCCTCAACAGAAGAATGGATGTAAAAAATTTGGTATATCTACACAATGGAGTACTATTCAGCCATTAGAAACAATGAATTCCTGAAATTCTTAGGCAAATGGATGGAGCTGGAGAACATCATACTAAGTGAGGTAACCCAGTCTCAAAAGATCAATCATGGTATGCACTCACTAATAAGTGGATATTAGCTTGGAAAACTGGAATATGCAAAACATAATCCACACTTCAAATGAGGTACAAGAAGAACAGAGGAGTGGTCCCTAGTTCTGGAAAGACCCAGTGTAGCAGTATCAGACAAAACCAGAACAGGGAAGTGGGAAGGGATGGGTGGGAGAACAGAGGGAGGGAAGGGGGCTTATGTGACTTTCGGGGAGTGGGGAACCAGAAAAGGGGAAATCATTTGAAATGTAAATAAAAAATATATCGAATAAAATTAAAAAAATATAGAGAATGAACAAATAAAGATACTTGATTATAACTCTGGGCCTCCACATACAGTCATATACATGTCCATTCACACCTATACACACATTCTCTCTCTCTCTCTCTCTCTCTCTCTCTCTCTCTCTCTCTCTCTCTCTCTCTCTCTCTCTCTCCTCTCCTCTCCTCTCCTCTCTCTCCCTCTCTTTCTCACTACACACATACACCAGATACACATGCAATAGACATATGAACATACACATAACAAAGTATAGAACCTTCTTCAAAGTAACACATTTTATTCTGAAAAAGTTTATTTGGTTAATTACACTTTCTGTAATGAGGTTTAATATGACTTTGTCATGTTGTATTCACTGGGAGGCCTCTAGTCTATCAGGGTGAAGAATAGTCATTTCTTGAGAACAAAGCCGAGCCAGGGCCATGGTCAATTCAAAGCAAAAGGTCTTAGACTAGTAAGGGTCATGTAAGGAGGCATGATTTTTGTGAAGTTTTTTTCTATAAGGTAATATTTTAAAGAAAAAAAGACATGAACTCAAATAACTGAGTTGCAGGCATGGATGAAGACACTGGAATTTATCCTCATGACCTCTGTGCTTTTGTCTGTATTCACTATCTGCATCTAATGGCTTTCTGCGAATACATGGAATAAATATATGACTCACAGACTGACAGAGAACACAGCCCAGTAACAGCCAGATTTTATTTTGCAAGTAGAGAGAAGGTGATAATGCTTTGAGATAAAGGTAACCACATAACAACATAAAGTCTTTATCAATACTGATGTGTTTATCTTTTCCTTTCCTTACAAAGTTAAAGTTCACATTTAGATAATCAGTAAAGGAAGCAATTAAGCCCATAAATGACTCCAATCATACTTTTAATGTTACAAGGTTGTGAACCCCTCTGTCAGTAAAGGGGAACCAAACTCAGGTCTTCTGCAAGAGCAGCCTGTGCTCCTAACTGCTAGTGTAAGTCATCACACTTGCACTGTTTTATTGATTTTTTTTTTACCCTAGAACAAGAGTTTTGCTTATTCCCAAAGCAAGCTGACACATAATTACTTTTTAGGAATGAAAAATTTTAGGATAAAGGGCCTTGAGTCCATGATTAGACCTTAATATGGATGAGCATTAGAAAAGAAAAGCACACCATATTAAAAACACCATTCCATAACCTTATAGGGAAAGAGAAACCCCCATGTATAATGTGGAGAGGAACTTCATTAAGATGTAAAAGTACATTGCACATATGTATATAGAATTCTCAGAGTTAGTACAGGCATTCTCTCTCTCTCTCTCTCTCTCTCTCTCTCTCTCTCTCTCTCTCTCTCTCTCTGTCTCTCTCTGTCTCATATATATATATATATATATTCACAATACAGTCTTGCCCCGATTCTAGTTCACTCTCTAATAGTTCCTCATCCCATTCCTCCTTCCCCTGTCTCCAAGAGGATGTTCGGCCCCTTGCAATGCCTCCCCACTCCATGTGGCCTCATGGCTCTTTAGGGTTAGGTGTGTCTTCTTCCACTAAAGCTAGACCAGACAGAATTCTGCTGAATATGTGTTTGGAGCCTCAGACCAGCTCATGTATGTTGCCTGGTTGGTGGCACAGTGTCTGAGAGATCTCAGGAGTCTGGGTTAGTTGAGACTGCTGGCTTTCCTATAGGGTTGCTCTCCTTCCCAGCTTCTTCCAGCCTTTTCCTAATATAACCACAGGGGTCTTTGACTCCAGTCCAAAGGTTGTTTGTAAATATCTGCATGTGTCTCAGTCAGCTGCTGGTTGGGCCTCTCAGAGGACAGCCACACCAGGATCCTGTCTGTAAGCATCGGTAATAGTGTCAGGACTTAGAGTCTCCCATTTAGAGGAGTCTTGGAACCACCTTTCCCTCAGTCTCTTTCTGCAGTTCTTTTATACAGGAACAATCCTGGGTCAGAGTTTTTGACTGTGAAATGACAACCCTATCCCTCCACTTGATGCCCAGTCTTTCTGCTGGAGGTGGACTCTATGAGTTCCCTCTCCCAACTGTTGGGCATTTCATCCAAGGCCCCTCCTTTTGAGTCCTGAGAGTCTCTCACCCCCCAGGTGTCTGGTACTTTCCACAGAGTCCCCCCTCCACCTCCCACCCACAAGGTTGCATATTTCCATTTATTTATTCTGCTGGCCCTCAGGATTTCTCTCCTGTCTCCCCCATACCTGATCATATTCCTCCTTCCCTTCCCCTCTCCCCTCTCCCACCTAGGTCCCTCCCTTCCTCTGCCTCCTGTGATTGTTGTCTTCTGCCTTCTAAGTGGGATTGAAACATCCTCACTTGGACCCTTCTGCTTGTTAACCTTGAGTTCTGTTGATTGTATCCCAAATATTATGTAATTTTTTGGCTAATATCTACTTATTAGTGAGTACATGCTGTGTATGTTCATTTGGCTCTGAGTTACCTCATGCAGGATGATATTTTCCAATTCCATTCATTGACTGCCAAACTTATGATGTCATCGCTCTTAATAGCTGAGCAGAATTCCATTGTGTAAATGAAACATATTTTCTGTATCCATTCTTCTGTTGTTGGGCATATGGGTTGTTTCCAGCTTCTGACAATCACAAACAAGGCCACTATGAACATAGTGGAGCATGTGCACTGTGGGGCATCTTTTGTTCATATGCTCCAAAGTGGAATAGCTGGGTCTTCAGGTAGATCTATTTCCAATTTTCTGAGGATTGATTTGCACAGTGGTCATACCAGTTTGCAATCAGACCAGCAATGTAAAAGTGTTTCTCTTTCTTTAGTTCCTCAACAACACATGCTGTCTTCCTTCCCATTTCTGATTTTGTTAATTTGGATACTGTCTTTATGCTCTTTAGTTAGTTTTGCTAAAGATTTGTTTACCTAGTTGATTTTCTCAGTGAACCAGCTCTTGGTTTTGTTGACATTTTTTAGATAGGGGGATTTTCTTTCATTCTTAAATTTGTTTTTTTCATATTGTCTCAGGTTTCTGGGCTATTTTGTTCTGCAATTTTAAAGATTTAACATTTTCTTTGATGGAGCTATCCATTTCTTGTTATTTTGTTTTCAATGGCTGAAATAGTCTCCTTTGTTTCCTTACATCTTATGCTGAGTTTTTCATTTTTAATTTTATTTCTTTTTTTGGATTCTTTTTTTCCCTTTTTTTAAACATATTTTTTTATTTGATATATTTCTTTGTTAAATTTTACTTTCATTTACTTTGAATTTTTTTAAAAAAATTTCATATGTTTACTCATATTTTATGGTCTTTTTATTAAGGCATTTATTAAAATCCTTTTAAGATCTTTGAACATATTCATAATTTCTAATTTCAAATCCTTGTATTGTGCTTCAGATAGTTTTTCACAGGGCCTTACACATAATGTTATGTCTAGAGTACACATGTTGTCTTGACTGTTTGCTTTTGTATTTTTGTACTGGGGTATAAGGCATCTGGATTTATGCTGTTTCTTGGTGTAGATATATAGTCTTACATTTATTGGGTGGATATTCCATTCTTTCGTTGCTGTTGCCCACTCTGGGATCTAGCCAAGTGTAGCATCTGTTGAGTTACTGAATCTCAGCCAAGTGTGGTGACTATGGGGTCTCTAGGAAAGAACTATACTGGAGGCCAGTGGGGAAGTCAAAGAAGGATAGATATAGGCTAGAAGGAACTTCAAAGAAGAGCTTCCAGAAAGTACTAGGGAGACTCTGGCATTTGCACCATAATAGGAGACCCAATCTCAGGGGGATGAAGGTAATTTGGAAGGAGTGTCCGTGTCAAGTAAGGTGCAGAAGGACTAAATGTAAACTGAGAGTCCAGAAGGGAGGACAGGAAGTGGGATGGACACGCCCTACATGAACCTACATTAGCAGCTGTGGGTTTCTGGAAGAGAGAGGTTCTGTGGGTTGGTGGATGGGGTCACAAAGGAATGGAGATGTGTATAGATTTAAGCCAATAGAAAGTCTTTATTAGCTGGCCATAGTGTACACTGGGTGTTTGCGTTCCACTGTATCTCTGAATCTTTTCCATGGTGAGGTTTTAAGCACAAAAATCATGCTACAAAGGCTAAAATGTGGGGTCAGAATATTTTAAGATTTTCCCACAACTATGGCCTTTGGTGGATTAGAATGTGTTTTCTTTTTGATTGCTAGTGCTATCTGCATGCTGAATATTAAAGTCTGAATGATTGTAATGTGGTATTTATCCATCATAGTATCAGTTGTGCTAATGTCTGGGTTCCTGGTACAAAGCCTTTAATCCTATTTGGGTGGAATAGCTTTCTTGATTGTTGAGACTAAAGCCCAGCCATTACCATGCCAATCCAATGCAAAAAAGTCTTAGCCCAGAAAGGATCATAAGAAGCATGGTTTTTGTAAAAATTGTTCTATAAGCTAATACTTTTAAATGTGAAGAAATACACACACTGAGAATTGGGCTGCCAATGTGTTAGAAAATACATCCTGATGACCTCAGTATTCTTGTCTACTCACAAATTTATCACAGCATTCATTTTAAGCATTCAACACCTGTCATGAATGCATGAACCAAGCAGATAACTCATGGACAGACAGATTACAGATTCTACTTTGGCTGCAGATAGAGATAAGGTGATATTTATAGTACTTGAGCTAAAATTAGCCAGGTCAATATTATTTACTTATCTTTTTCAGTTTCTCTAAAAAGGCAAAGTTCAGTCTAAGATAACAGTAAGGGAAGCCAATAGGCAAATAAATGACTACAGTCATATTATGTGTTATGCCTGTAGTTCTCAACCTGCTTCATGCTGTGACCCTTTAATACAGTTCCTCATGGTGTAGTGACCCCATCTATAAATTTATTTTCATTGATGCTTCATAATTGTAATTTTGCTACTGTTTTGAATCATAGTGTAAATATCTGACATTATCAGTGGTCTTTCTTAGGTGAATTTTGTGAAAGGGTCTTTTGACTACCCCAAAGGAGTTGTGACCCAGAGGTTGAAAATTGTTGTGTTACATGTCTTAGTAAAAAAAAAAAAACTTGTGCTATGGGAATTTGAAAATAATAATCTGAGCAACCATTTCTATATGTCAGTCAAAGAGATGAATAGTGGTAAAGGACAGAGAAGGAAGCTGTTATGGATGAGGTCTTTAAGAACACTTAGCACACATACATAAGGACATGATCCACTTAATACTGACAAAGAGGTTAGTCTGAAGGGCAGAAAGGGTTGATGACTTCAGTCCTAACCTCCTAATAATTATAGCTAGAATGCTAACTGCAGTCAGACGCTGCTTTATTCTTTGTACAAGAAGGCTAACTCAGAAACCCACTAAAACAGCAATTAACAAATACAATAGCATATCAAGATAACCTGATGCTTTTAGATACTTGTCCAGAACATCTATCTTATGCTAAAAGAGTTATAAATTGCTAGGTTGAATAAAAAAGTTAAAAATCAATTTGAAAATCCAACAGAAATGAAAGAAAATGAGGAAGTTGTACATTAAGCTGTACATTAAACCATTAAGGTTGATTTTCAGTATGAGTTAGTTTTAGAGCTTATCATAAGTCACAAATGAGCAGGAGGCACTAGGTCCCTGTTTCCACCAGTAGCTGATGGCTACTGGTCTTGTAGTTCTAAGACTTGAAAAATGGCAGTCCACCATGTGACCAAGAACATAAACAGAAAAGGAGGTAATCTCAAGACCCAAGATATTAACTAGATTATATTTTGCACCATGAAACAACTTAAGATTGGAGGCCATGCTAGAAGAATGTGAAGATTGTAGTGACCAGTGTTGTAGGGTTCCACTAGGGAAGACTGCTTGGACATTGGTTAAGATAGAACATCTTTATTAGCTGATCAGCAACTGCACTGCGTGTTTGTGATCATAGTGTAGCCTCAGACATTCTCAGTGTGAACATTTAAGCACAAAACCCATGTTCTGTTTTGACATAATTCAGTTAACAAGAACAGTTAGCCAGAAGTGGAACCACGGAAGTAAAACAGCAAGGTTTAAAGTAAAACCTTTAGAGATTTCCCATAACTGTAGACTTTGATCGATTAGGCCTTTGCTTTCATTTTTGGCAGGTAGTACAATCCATGTACTGAGAGTTACAGCCTAAATGGCATTCCACCATGGAGTCAGTGATGCTAAGATCTTGGGCTCTGTTATTCTTGGAGAATCAGGCTAGAGGATAAAGGAGCAGAACTTACTTGTGATCATGGATTACATTTTAAAAATTCATTTATTTATTTTGATTTTATGTGCATAAGTGTTTAGCCTTCATGTGTGTCTTTTCATAATGCACATTGTAGTGGCCACAGAGGCCAAAGAGAGTTTCATATTCCCTGGAACTTGATGGTTGTGAGTTCCCATGTGGGTGCATGGAACTAAATACATTTTCTCTGCAAGATCAGCTAGTGCTTTTAACCCCTGTACCATTTCTTTACGACCATCGTTTAACATCTATACTGACCGCCTGCTCTGTAGACTCCTATATTTAAAAAGTCACTTTCAGTAGTCTCTTGAATTTGTTAATACAGATTAAGCATCCTGTTAATACTAGAATGAAGCTGATACATAATTACCTTTTAAAAATGAAGTTTATTAGGGGAAAGGACAGTAAGATCTTGGCTTCAGTCAGGAAAGGAAAATTTAAGACAAAACAAGACAGGTAACTTGAACTGCTGATCCCTTTATGTGGGAACAGTCCTGAAATTGACTGAGACATGTTCCACAGACCACCCCAGCTGGGGTTGGGGGTGTCCCTGTGATATGGGTCCATGAAGCCATGGGGGTAAGGATTCAGCTGTGACAAACAGAAACAAAGACAGAGGCAGTTTGAATCTGAGTGTATTTTGCAGCTCCCAAGCAAGAGTTTTTATGCATAGAGAAACAGGTATTACAACACCAAAAAGCTATGTTTAGTGAAGCAGTACAATAGAATGGGCATTGCAATAATCATTTGGTACAGCAAAATATAAAATACAAAATACAAAATCATCCAAGTATTAGAACTTCAAAAGGGTGTTTCCAGTAAAGACAGCCAAGTAGAACAAACAGTATTATGAATGTTTGGTACATCAAAATATAAAAATCATCTATGGCTAGGTGGCAAATTTCCAAGAATAAACTAATGAATTTTTATGATCAGTTACTGTTTAACTTCTAGTTCCTGTTTTTCTGTAAATTGTCAAAGCATAATTTTAAACTTTTAATTCTACTTATTTAAGGCTTTTTAAAACAATGTAGCAAACCCTACTTCTGATGACACATGAACAGCCATTTCCAAAGTTTACATTTATCAATACTATCTTACACATGACTTATAAAGTGAAGTTCTGATTTCCTGGAGATGAGGTCATGGTTAATGGCTACATCTCAAGGGATGGTTTTGGACCCATTCTTCTTGCTTAAGATCTTATCCTAGGCTATCAGGAACATCAAGTAAATAGAAAAAGGAATAGAAAACATAAGACAGATAAGTTACCAAGAGAACTATGGATCAATATTTTTTCTCTGGTGAAGAGTTCCACAACTGGTTCCAGGAGGCATCCCCCTGTTGAGGTCAGTCACCTCAGTCTGTAGAACTTGTCACACAGATCCTACTGGAGGTTGTGTGGCAGACATGTAGATGTCTCTAGCAAAAACTTTAGCTATACATAGCCAATAAATCTTGTTGATTACAAAATCCTCAAAATTCATCACAACAGCATTCATATGGAATGAATGAAGATTTATTACAATTTGGTTATTGATCAAATTAAGTCATAAAAACTTTCACCTGTTCAAACAAGGAGCAAAAATTCATCCTTAACTGATTTGTGCTCCTTGCACAATCCATGCAAATAACTTTATAGAGCTAAAATTGGTTGCAATACTTATATATTACAGAATAAAATTCTAAGATGCAGCTCTGACAATATTCACCCCCAAGGATGCTTAAATGACCTGCTGTTTTAGATCTCTGCCTTCTTCTACCTCACCTAATGCTGTTTCTAGGGACTTGTTTCCAAAACAGCTTCAGGAAAGGCTTCTAATCCCCAATGACACTTGGTTCATTCAGCCTTTCAGATAGTTCCTGTCCAGACTTCAGTTAAACCTTGCCTTGAGCTATCTCAGCATATAGAGACTGGACAACAAATGTTACAAATAGCTTTCTTAAGTATAAGCATTGTTTTTTTGGTAATTTTCTTGCCCCTCCCTACTCCTTAAAAGTAAAAAAGGATTTATTTACCCCAGTTCAGCAGTAAGCAGTCATGGAAAAACATTTCCTCAATCCCTTAATGTAGGGAGCTGCTTGCTCCTGCGCCCTTAAAATGGCGCGGGTTTCTGCTTTCTGCCTTCCCACTGGAGGGCTCCCTGTCATAAACAAGTCCTTATTTGAGTGGAGCCTGTTGAGTCTTGCGCCTTCCGCGTGGATACAGCCTATCAGCAATGCCCACATGGCTAAGCCTGATTGGCTGGCTATTAGTATTTAAGGGCATGGCTGATTCTCTCAGGAGTCAGAAGAAGTACAGGGATCCTGGGTAAGCTGCTTGAAGATCTTCCTGTGTTGCGTCATTCATTGCCGGTGAGGGTGGTCATGACAACTGGTGCTGAAACCCGGGAACTCTCCTCATTTAGGGGATTCGAAGATCAGAACTTCTCGCAGTCAGGGTAGTGCACTGGTAAGTTCCCAAGGTAAGTTGGGACATAAGGGACTGTGAAAAGCGGGTAGCCTGCTCCTCTCTATAGACAAAGATGGAGTGAAAAGTTTGCGGAAAGTAAAAGTAAAGTCCACGGTCTTGTGGACCAAGGCCTGCTCCTCTCTGTAGAGAAAGAGGGAGTGGAAAAGTTTGTGGAAAGCAAACCGAAAGTAAATGCAAAGTCCACGGTCTTGCGGACCAAGGCCTGCTCCTCCCTGTAGACAAATAGGGAGTGAAAAAGATTGGGGAAAGCAAACCGAAAGTAAAAGTAAAGTCCGTGGTCTTGCAGACCGAGGTTTAAGTTCGCGTATTAGCGACCTAGTAAAAATTAAAGGGTTACAATTTATGGACCCTGCTCTGATAGCAGTGTCCTAGATTTTTGCCTGCATTTTTTTGGGGGAGTCGTGTTCTGGTTTTGCTGACCGACGTGCACACCCGGTGATCGCAAGTAAAAGGACTTAGAGCCTTAATTTTTAAAATGGGGACCTCACAATCTCATCCAATTTTTCTGGCTCTTCGGGAGCTGCTTTTATCAAAGAATTTAAAGATCAAGAAATCGACCTTAGAGAGATTTCTTAATGACTGTGATACCTTGGCACCCTGGTTCGCTGTTTATGGCAGCCTAACGGTCGCCTGCTGGGATAGGTTAGGGAAGGATCTGGATTTTGCCTGGGATCAGGGCACACTCAAAGGAGGAGTAAGACCTATTTGGAAGCTTGTTAGGGGCTGTTTAGTAGATCAAAAATGCTGTAAGGACGTAGAGGATGGACAAACTGCTTTAGAAATCTTACAAGAGGAAAGATCAGAAAAGGCAGAGAGTGTTAAAAGAAAAAGGGGCATTGAGAAATTTTTACAAGGAAGGAGTAGCCCAGTTGTTGCTCAACAAAGACCCGATTGCCAAGGTCTGGGTTTTTCCTAGGGGCCATTGAGGAGGGTATTCCCATTACATGGAAGACAGAGGAACCGGTGTGGGTTCCTCAATGGCCCCTTTCCTCTGAAAAGCTTGCAGCCGCTCATTCCTTAGTAAGTGAACAGCTCTCCCTTGGGCACATTCAAACCTCAGTATCTCCTTGGAACACATCCATTTTCATTATAAAAAAGAAAACATGAAAATGGAGGCTGCTTCATGGCCTCCGTGCTATTAATCAACAAATGCAAGTGATGGGTCAGTGCAGCGAGGCCTTCCCTTGTTGTCTGCCTTACCTAGCCATTGGCCAGTCATAGTAATAGATATAAAAGACTGTTTCTTTTCAATCCCCCTCTGCATTAAAGACAGGGAGCAGTTTGCATTTACCATCCCTTCCTGTAATTATGAGGAACATGATAAGAGGTATGAATGGAAAGTGTTACCCCAGGGCATGGCTAATAGCCCCACTCTGTATCAAGTATTTGTGAGTGCTGTCACCGCTCCTCTAAGGGAGCAATATTCCAGAGTAAGATGCATCTACTACATGGATGATATCCTTCTGAGTAATGAAGATGAGAAGGTTTTGGATCAGGCTTATGAAGAGCTAATAAGATTATTGAGAAGAAAGCAATTGTTTGTTGCCCCTGATAAGGTTCAAAAAACCAGTGTAGTCTCTTATTTGGGAGCAAGATTGGATCCTCTTACAGTAGTCCCACAAAAGATTGAAATTAGAAAGGATAATCTCAAGACACATAATGACTCTCAGAAGTTGTTGGGTGATATAAACTGGATCCGAAGCTATTTGAAAATACCTAATTATGAATTAAGGCCATTATTCAATCTTTTGGCTGGTGATTCAGCCCTGGATTCTCCTAGACAATTAACTAAGGAGGCTCGAGTGGCCTTGAGGAAGGTAGAGCAAGGACTACAGGATGCAGTACTATATCGTTGCACAGAGGACTTGGATATCATCCTGTGCATTCTACCTACCTTTTTGCAGCCTACAGGGCTGTTATGGCAGGCAGGACCCTTATTATGGATTCATCCTAAAGCCTCACCAGGAAAATCCATAGAGCATTACTCCACTGCTGTTGCAAACTTGGCCCTTAATGGAATACAACAGTGTGTGCAGTTTTTTGGGAGATATCCAACCTCCATGATTATTCCATATACTGCTTTTCAAGTGCAAATATTATGTGGAGCAATTGATGACTGGGCCATATTGCACTGTAGTTTCCATGGTATTATAGATAATCATTATCCCAAGCATCCTTTGCTTTTCTTTTTTAAAGAACATCCTGTTGTGTTTCCAAAAGTAACCACACAAAATCCTTTGCCAGATGCTCCCAATATATTTACAGATGGATCAAAAACTGGATGTGGGGTGTATATGGTAGAACATCAGAAACCAGTCCTGTATCAATTCCAGCCCAATTCTTCACAGGTGGTTGAGTTACAAATTGTCTTAGAAGTCTTAAAAAAATACCTTTTTCCCTTCAATTTGCTTTCTGATTTGGCATATGTGCTAAATGCTGTAAAAATTCTAGAGGTGGCCGGACCTATAAAACAAAGCAGTACTGTTTGTCAATTACTGAGAGAGTTACAAAAGATCATTTGGCTAAGTCAAAATTTTTTATATGACATATTCGAGCTCATACGGGCTTGCCTGGCCCATTAAGTGAAGGAAATGATCTGGTTGATCGTTGCACTAGAATGGAATATGCCTTTTTGAGTTCTGTTTTGAAAAATGCCCGATTTTTTCATAAGCATTTTCATGTTCCTTCAAAGACCTTGGAACGAAGGTTTGGATTGTCCTGAGCAGATGCCAGACAAATTGTGCTCGAATGTCAACAATGTGCTGGTTATAATCATCCCCCTAGTTTAGGAATTAATCCAAGAGGTTTGCTACCTTTAAAAATTTGGCAAATGGATGTTACTCATATTTGTGAATTTGGAACTTTAAAATATGTTCATGTTTCTGTGGATACTTGTTCTGGCATCATTCATGCTACAGCCTTGAGTGGAGAGAAGACACGTAACGTTATTACACATTGCCTTGAAGCATGGACAGCTTGGGGGCAACCTCAACAGCTTAAGACAGACAATGGCCCTCCCTATACAGCTCAGTCTTTTACAATCCTTTTGCAAGCAAATGAATATAATCTTGAATCAGGGTCTACCCTATAATCCTCAGGGCCAAGGCATTGTTGAACGTGCTCATCGTACCCTTAAGGAATGTTTACCAAAACAAAAAGAGGGAATTGGGTATGGTAGAACTCCCAAAGAACGACTTTCATTGGCATTATTTACTTTAAATTTTTTGAATCTGGATAATGATGGTTTGGCTGCAGCTGATCGGCACTAATGCCCTAATAATACCTTGAAGGGTTATGTTAAATGGAAGGATGTGCTTACTGGATTATGGCATGGCCCTGATCCAGTGTTGGCGTGGGCGAGAGGTTCTGTTTTTGTGTTTCCTCAGACTCCACAAGATCCACTGTGGGTGCCTTAGCGGCTGACCAGACGCTGCAATAAAAATGAAGATCCTCCTGCTGTTACTGATTCTCAGCGAGACGTTGATGCTGGTGTAGATGGAGCCAAGATGGGCGATCTTGTCGGTGTTCCCGAGACCCATGCCGATACGCCATGATGCTAAGCTGTTTCCTTGTTTTTTTGGTTCTAACAAGTCTCTTGATATACCTTATTCACCTTTAGATAAAGAGGAGGGAAGTGTAAATGAAAAGTATGCCCTTGCCATCCTTTTGATAGTACTTTCAATAGTTAGCCTGTGGTGCATCTGCAGAATGAGGTTTATCCAACAAAGACAGGTTGCAATGATGGTACAGGCATTCACAGCCATTGAAGCTGGACAGTCCTCCCAGGCCTGGCTGGCAGCCATGAAGGCCTAATAAGATGCTTTCCACGCTCAGGATGCGAGGTTAAGCACTGCACTCAGGGGCCCATGATTGGAGAGCCCTTGAGGGAGCATGTTTGACTGCACACGGGTTGGTACCCCAGAACCCGTCTCTGAGCAAAAGATACCGGACGGATTTGTTGAAATCCACTGGGCAGATGGCTCAGAAGGGCATTGAAATAAGGTCCATGAGTCCACTCGATGGGCAAACGATATATCAGAAGTCAAACCTCTTCTCTCGCCTGAATGCGTGTTTAAAAAGAAAAAGGACGAACTGTAGGGAGCTGCTTGCTCCCATGCCCTTAAAATGGTGCGGGCTTCTGCTTTCCGCCTTCCTGCTGGCCGGCTCCCTGTAGCAAACAAGTCCTTATTTGGGTGGAGCCTCTTGAGTCTTGCACCTTCCACGTGGATACAGCCTATCAGCAATGCCCACGTGGCTAAGCCTGATTGGCTGGCTATTATTATTTAAGGGCTGGGCTGATTCTCTCAGGAGTCAGAAGAAGAAGTACAGGGATCCTGAGTAAACTGCTTAAAGAAGATCTTCCTGTGTTGCGTCATTCCTTCCCGGCGAGGGTGGTTGTGACACCTTAAGTTTGGGTGTCTAGCTTTGGTTTTTTTATGAATTATGGATATATTTTCATTTTAAGGGATAATGTGGAAATGGTTGCAATTTTGAACAGTGAGGAAATTAAATAGAGAACTTAGACTCAGGGATTTCTAGCTTTTCTTTCCTCTTTTCTATCCTTTCTTTGTTTAGATAAATGGAAGGGGTCTAAAAGGGGAAAAGGGGGATATAATAATATTATAAGAAATTAGATATATGAGGATGGATTATTAAATTTACTTTTTTATTTTTTTTAAATATTTTTATTTTCTATATTCTTTGTTTACATTCCAAATGATTTCCCCTTTCCCAGATCCCCCCTCCCCATATGTCCCATAAACCTTCTTCTTTCCATCCATTCTCCAATCACCTCCCTCCCTTTTCTCTGTCTTTATATTCCTCTCCAATGCTAGATCAATCATTTCCAGGATCAGGACCCTCTCCATACTTTGTCATGGGAGTCATTTGTTATGCAATTTGTGCCTTGGGTATTCAGAGCTTCTGGGCTAATTAATATCCACTTATCAGAGATTGCATTCCATGTGTATTCTTTTGTGACTGGGTTACCTCACTTAGGATGATATTTTCCAGATCAAACCATTTGCCAAAAAATTTTGCAAATTCATTGTTTCTAATTGCTGAGTAGTATTCCATTGTGTAAATATACCACATTTTCTGTATCCATTCCTCCTTTGAGGGACATCTGGGTTCTTTCCAGCTTCGGCCTATTATAAATAATACTGCTATGAACATAATGGAGCATATGTCGTTATTGCATGCAGGGGAATCCTTTGGGTATGTGCCCAGGACAGGTATAGCAGGGTCCTCCGGAAGTGTCATGTCCAGTTTTCTGAGGAACCGCCAGACTGATTTCCAAAGTGGTTGAACCATCTTAAAGACCCACCAGCAGTGGAGGAGTGTTCCTCTTTCTCCACATCCTTGCCAACACCTGCTGTCTCCTGAGTTTTTGACCTTAGCCATTCTGACTGGTGTAATGTGAAATCTCTGGGTTGTTTAGATTTTCATTTCCCTAATGACTAATGGTGTTGATGCCTCTCGCCCATCCAAATTTCTTCAGGTGAAAATTCTTTGTTTAGATCTGTACCCCATTTTTAAATAGGGTTATTTGTTTCCCTGGGGTCTAACTTCTTGAGTTCTTTGTATATATTGGATATTAGCCCTCTATCATATGTAGGGTTGGTGAATATCCTTTCCCAATTTGATGGTTGCCGTTTTGTCCTTTTAACAGTGTCCTTTGCCTTACAGAAACTTTGTAATTTTATGAAGTCCCGTTTGTCAATTCTTGATCTTAGAGCATAAGCTATTGGTGTTCTCTTCAGGAACTTTTCCCCTGTGCCCATGTCCTCAAGGGTCTTCCCCTGTTTCTTTTCTATTAGTTTCAGTGTGTCTGGTTTTATATGGAGGTCTTTGATCCACTTGGAGTGAAGTTTAATACATGGAGATAAGAATGGATCAATTTGCATTCTTCTGCATGCTGACCTCCAATAGAACCAGCACCATTTGTTGAAATGGCTATCTTTTTTTTCACTAGATGTTTTTGGCTCCTTTGTCGAAGATCAAGTGACCATAGGTGTGTGGGTTCACTTTTCGATCTTCAATTCTATTCCATTGGTCCACTTGTCTGTCACTGTGCCAACACCATGCAGTTTTTAACACTATTGCTCTGTAGTATTGCTTGAAGTCAGGTATACTGATTCCCCCAGAATTTCTTTTGTTGTTGAGAATAGTTTTAGCTATCCTGGGTTTTTTGTTATTCCAGATGAATTTTAGAATTGCTTTTTCTAACTCTGAAGAACTGAGTTGGGATTTTGATCGGGATTTCATTGAATCTGAGGATCACTTTTGGCAAGATAGCCATTTTAACTATATTAATCCTGCCAATTTCCATTTTTTGAGATCTTCTTCGATTTCCTTTTTCAGAGACCTGAAGTTATTTTCCTATAGATCTTTGACTTGTTTGGTTAGATACATTATATGGTTTGTGGCTATTGTGAATGGTGTCATTTCCCTAACTTCTTTGTCAGCCTGCTTATCCTTTGAGTAAAAGAAGGCAACTGATTTGCTTGAGTTGATTTTATAACCTGCCACTTTGCTGAAGTTGTTTATTAGCTGTAGAAATTCTCTGGTGGAGGTTTTCAGGTCACTTAAATAGACTATCATGTTATCTGCAAATAGTGATAAGTTGACTTCATCCTTTCCAATTTGTATCCCCTTGACCTCCTTATGCTGTCTAATTGCTCTTGCTAGAACTTCAAGTACAAATTGAAAAGATATGGAGAGAGGGGACAGCCTTGTCTAGTCCCTGATTTTAGTGGGATTGCTTCAAGTTTCTCTCCGTTTAGTTTGATGTTGGCTACCGGTTTGCTGTATATTTGCTTTAACGATGTATAAGTATGGGCCTTGAATTCCTGTTCTTTCCAAGACTCTTAGCATGAAAGGATGCAGAGTTTTGTGAAATGCTTTTTCTGCATCTAATGAGATGATCATATGGTTTTTTCTTTGAGTTTGTTTATGTAGTGGATTGCATTGATGGATTTCCTTATATTGAACCATCATCCCTGCATCCCTGGGATGAAGCCTACTTGATCATGATGGTTGATTGTTTTGATGTGTTCTTAGATTTGGTTGGCAAGAATTTTATTAAGTATTTTTGCATCAATATTTATAAGGGAAATTGGCCTGAAGTTCTCTTTCTTTGTTGGATCTTTGTGTGGTTTTGGTATCAGCGTAATTGTGGATTCATAGAACCAGTTGGGTAGAGTTCCTTCTGTTTCTCTTTTGTGAAATAGTTTGAAGAGTATTGGTGTTAGGTCTCCTATGAAGTTCTGATAGAATTTTGCACTGAAGCCATCTGGTCCCTTGCTTTTTCTGGTTGGGAGACTTTCTATGACCCTATTTTTTATTCGATATATTTTTTATTTACATTTCAAATGATTTCCTCTTTTCTGGACCCCCACTCCACGAAAGTCCCATCAGCCCCCATCCCTTCCCCTGTTTTCCCACTCAAACCTTCCCACTTCTCTGTTCTGGTTTTGCCCTGTACTGCTTCACTGAGTCTTTCCAGAACAAGCGGCCACTCCTCCGTTCTTCTTGTACCTCATGTGATGTGTGGATTATGTTTTGGGTATTCCAGTTTTCTAGGTTAACCTCCACTTATTAGTGAGTGCATACCATGATTCATCTTTTGAGTCTGGGTTACCTCACTTAGTATTATGTTCTCCAGCTCCATCCATTTGCCTAAGAATTTCATGAATTCATTGTTTCTAATGGCTGAATAGTACTCCATTGTATATATATACCACATTTTTTGCATCCACTCTTCTGTTGAGGGATATCTGGGTTCTTTCCAGCTTTTGGCAATTATAAATAGGGCGGCTATGAACATAGTGGAACATGTATCCTTATTATATGCTGGGGAAACTTCTGGTATATGCCCAGGAGTGGTATAGCAGGAACTTCTGGAAGTGAGGTGCCCAGTTTTCGGGGGAACCGCCAGACTGATTTCCAGAGTGGTTGTACCAATTTGCAACCCCACCAGCAGTGGAGGAGTGTTCCTCTTTCTCCACATCCTTGCCAACATCTGCTGTCTCCTGAATTTTTAATGTTAGCCATTCTGACTGGTGTAAGGTGAAATCTCAGGGTTGTTTTGATTTGCATTTCCCTAATGACTAATGAAGTTGAGCATTTTTTAAGATGCTTCTCCGCCATCCGAAGTTCTTCAGGTGAAAATTATTTTTTAACTCTGTACTCCATATTTTAATGGGGTTATTTCTTTTTCTGGAGTCTAACTTCTTGAGTTCTTTATATATATATTGGATATTAGCCCTCTATCTGATGTAGGGTTGGTGAAGATCTTTTACCAATTTGTTGGTTGCTGATTTGCCCTTTTGATGGTGTCCTTTGCCTTACAGAAACTTTGTAATTTTATGAGGTCCCATTTGTCAATTCTTGATCTTAGAGCATATGCTATTGGTGTTCTGTTCAGAAACTTTCTCCTTGTACCGATGTCCTCAAGGGTCTTCCCCAGTTTCTTTTCTATTAGCTTCAGAGTATCTGGCTTTATGTTGAGGTCCTTGATCCATTTGGATTTGAGCTTAGTACAAGGAGACAAGGATGGATCAATTCGCATTCTTCTGCATGCTGACCTCCAGTTGAACCAGCACCATTTTTTGAAAAGGCTATCTTTTTTTCCATTGGAAGTTTTCAGCCCGTTTGTCGATGATCAAGTGGCCATAGGTGTGTGGGTTTATTTCTGAATCTTCAGTCCTGTTCCATTGATCTGCCTGCCTGTCACTGTACCAATACCATGCAGTTTTTAACACTATTGCTCTGTAGTAATGCTTGAGGTAAGGGATACTGATTCCCCCAGAATTTCTTTTGTTGCTGAGAATAGTTTTAGCTATCCTGTTTTTTTTGTTATTCCAGATGAATTTGAGAATTGCTTTTTCTAACTCTGTGAAGAGTTGAGTTGGGATTTGATGGGTATTGCATTGAATCTGTATATTGCTTTTGGCAAAATGGCCATTTTAACTATATTGATCCTGCCGATCCATGAGCATGGGAGGTTTTCCCATTTTTTGAGGTTTTCTTCCATTTCCTTCTTCAGAGTCTTGAAGTTCTTGTCATACAGATCTTTCACATGTTTGGTAAGAGTCACCCCAAGATAACTTATACTGTTTGTGGCTATGGTGAAGGGTGTCATTTCCCTAATTTCTTTCTCAGCCAGCTTATCCTTTGCGTATAGGAAGGCCACTGATTTGCTTGAGTGGATTTTATAACCTGCCACTTTGCTGAAGTTGTTTATCAGCTGTAGGAGTTCTCTAGTGGAGTTTTTTTGTGTCACTTAGGTAGACTATAATGTCATCTGCAAATAATGATAGTTTGACTTCTTCCTTTCCAATTTGTATCCCTTTGACCTCCTCATGTTGCTGAATTGCCCGAGCTAGTACTTCAAGTACAATATTGAAAAGATAAGGAGGAAGGGGTTAGCCCTGTCTAGTCCCTGATTTTAGTGGGATTGCTTCAAGTTTCTCTCCATTTAGTTTGATGCTGGCTACCGGTTTGCTGTATATTGCTTTAACGATGTTTAAGTATGGGCCTTGAATTCCTGTTCTTTCCAAGACTTTAATCATGAAAGGATGCTGAATTTTGTCAAATGCTTTTTCGGCATTCAATGAAATGACCATGTGGTTTTTTTTTTCTTTGTGTTTGTTTATGTAGTGGATTGCATTGATGGATTTCCGTATATTGAACCAACTCTGCATCCCTGGGATAAAGCCTACTTGATCATGGTGTATGATCGTTTTGATGTGTTCTTGTATTTTGTTGGTAAGAATTTGATTGACTAATTTTGCATCGATGTTCATAAGGGAGATTGGTCTGAAGTTTTCTTTCTTTGTTGGATCTTTGTGTGGTTTTGCTGTCAGCTTAATTGTGGCTTCATAGAAGGAGTTGGGTAGTGATCCTTCTGTTTCTATTTTGTGGAATAGTTTGAACAGTATTAGTGTTAGGTCTTCTTTGAAGGTGTGATCGAATTCTGCACTGAAACCATCTGGTTCTGTGCTTTTTTTGGTTGGAAGACTTTCAATGACCCCTTCTATTTCTTTAGGGGTTATGGGACTGTTTAGATGATCCTTTTGGACCTGATTTAATTTGGTATTTGGTATCTGTCTAGGAAATTGTCCATTTCCTCCAGATTCTCCAGTTGTGTTGAGTATAGGCTTTTGTAGTAGGATCTGATGATTTTTTGGATTTCCTCGGTTTCTGTTGTAATATCTCCCTTTTCATTTCTAATTTTGTTAATTTGGATAATTTCTCTGTGCCCTTCGGTCAGTCTGGCTAAGGGTTTATCTATCTTGTTGATTTTCTCAAAGAACCAGCTCCTGGACTCGTTGATTCTTTGTCTGTTTTTTTTGTTTCCACTTGATTGATTTCAGCCCTTAGTTTGATGATTTCCTTTCTTCTACTCTTCCTGGGTGAAATAGCTTCTTTTTATTCCAGGGCTTTCAGGTGTGTCATTAAGCTGCTAGTATATGCTCTCTCCATTTTCTTTTTGGAGGCACTCAGGGCTATGAGTTTTCCTCTTAGCACTGCTTTCATTGTGTCCCAAAGATTTGGGTATGTTGTGCCTTCATTTTCATTAAATTCTAAAAAGTCTCTGATTTATTTCTTTATTTCTTCTTTGGCCAAGTTGTCATTGAGTAGAGTATTTTCAGCCTCCATGTGTATTTGAGCTTTCTGTTGTTTTTGTTGCTATTGAAAACCACTCTTACACCATAGTGATCTGACAGGAGGCATGGGATTAGTTCAATCTTCTTGCATTTGTTGAGGTCTGTCTTGTGACCAATTATATGGTCGATTTTGGAGAAGGTACCATGAGGTGCTGAGAAAAAGGTATATTCTTTTGCTTAGGGTGAAATGTTCTATAAATGTCAGTCAAATCCAATTGGTCCAAAGCTTCAATTAGTTTTACTGTGTCCCTCTTTAGTTTCTGTTTTCCTGATCGGTCCATTGAGGAGAGTGGAGTGTTGAAGTCACCCACAATTATTGTGTTTGGTGCAATGTGTGCTTTGAGCTTTAGTAAAGTTTCTTTTATGAATGAGTTTGCCCTTGCATTTGGAGCATAGATGTTCAGAATTGAAAGTTCTTCTTGGTGGATTTTTCCTTTGACCAGCAAGATGTGTCCCTCAGTGTCTCTTTTGATGACTTTAGGTTGAAAGTCAGTTTTATCTGATATTAGAATGGCTACTCTGCCTCGTTTCCCGAAACCATTGGCTTGTAAAATTGTCTTCCAGCCTTTTACCCTAAGGCAGTTTTTGTCTTTGACATTTAGGCGTGTTTCCTGTATGCAGCAAAATGTAGGGCCCTGTTTACACATCCAGTCAGTTAGTCTATGTGTTTTTACTGGGGCATTGAGTCCATTAATGTTAAGAAATATTAAGGAATAGTGATTGTTACTTCCTGTCATTTTTGATGTTAATTTTAAAATTTGATTGGATAACATCTTTTGGGTTTGATGAGAGAAGTTTACTATCTTGCTTTTTCCAGGGTGAAGTTTCCCTCCTTGTATTGGTGTTTTCCTCCAATATCCTTTGTAGGGCTGGGTTTGTGGATAGATATTGGGCAAACTTGATTTTGTCATGGAATATCTTAGTTTCTCCATCTATGGTGATTGAGAGTTTTGCTTGGTATAGTAGTTTTGGCTGGCATTTGTGTTCTCTTAGAGTCTGCATGAGATCTGCCCAGGATCTTCTAGCTTTCATAGTCTCAGATGAAAAGTCTGCTGTGATTCTGATAGGTCTTCCTTTATATGTTACTTGGCCTTTTTCTCTTACTGCCTTTAATATTCTTTCTTTGTTTAGTACATTTGGGGTTTTGATTATTATGTGATGGGAGGTATTTCTGTTCTGGTCCAGTCTGTTTGGAGTTCTGTAGGCTTCTTGTATATTCATGGGCATCTCTCTTTTTAGGTTAGGGAAGTTTTCTCCCATAATTTTATTGAAGATATTTGTTGGCCGTTTAAGTTGTAAATCTTCATTATCATCTCTGCCTATAATCCTTAGGTTTGGTCTTCTCATTGTGTCCTGGATTTCCTGGATATTTTGGGTTACAAGTTTTTTGCATTTTGCATTTTCTTTAACTGTTGAGTCCATGGTTTCTATGGTATCTTCAGCATCTGATCTTTCTTCTATCTCTTGTATTCTGTTGTGGATATTTGCATCTATGGCCCCTGATTTCTTCTCAAGCTTTTCTATCTCCAAAGTTGTCTCCCTTTGTGATTTCTTAGTTGTTTCTACTTCTGTTTTTAGATCCAGGATGGTTTTGCTCAGTTCCATCATTTGTTTGTTTGTGTTTTCCTGTAATTCTTTAAGAGATTTTTGTGTTTCCTCTTTCATGACCTCAACCTGTTGACCAAAGTTCTCCTGTATTTCTTTAAGTGTTTTTTGTGTTTCCTCCTTATTGGCTTTTGTATTCTCCTGGATTTCTTTCAATGATTTTGTGTTTCCCTTGCAAGGGCTTCTAACTTTTGATCCATTTTTCCTGAATTTCTTTAGGTATGTCCTTCATGTGTTCCTGTACCAGCATCATGATCAGTGATTTCAAATCCAAATCTTGTTTTACTGGTGTGATGGGGTATCCAGGACATGCTGGTAAAGGAGAATTGGGTTCAGATGTTACCATATTGCTTTGATTTCTGTTAGTGACGTTCCTGCGTTTGCCTTTTGCCATTTAGTTCTCACTGATGTTAGTTGGTCTTGTCAATGCTGGAGTAACCAGTGCAAGCTGCCCCTTCCCAGGTGGCCTCTGGTGCACAGCTTACCTCCTGCACTACCTGGAGACAGGGTGCTGTTGCCCAGGCTTTTCAGATCACGAAGCAGACACCTGAAGGTTCCTGCAGGGGCCTGCTGGATTCACCAGAGCATACTGACTTCTCCCCGCTCCCACCCAGAAGCCCCCCTTGCCTCTTGCAGTATCTGGATACATGGCGTTGCCGCCCAGGCTTATCTGAATCCTGAAGCGGAGAGATCTGAGGGCTCCTGCTAGAGACCTCAGGTCTGGAACCTAAGCTCTGTGCCAGGGGAGCAAGCTGTGCTGTGTGCTCCCAGATTGCCTCTGGGTGCACACCAGGTCTCCTGCACTTCCTGGAGACCAAGTGCTGTGGCCCAGGCTGTTCAGATCTCAAAGCAGGCACCTGAAGTCTCCTGCTGGGGCCAGCTGGATTCACCAGAGCACACTCACTTCTCCCCACCGGCTGCCCTGAAGCCCCTCTTGCCTCTTGCAGGACCTGGAAATGTGGTGTTGCCGCCCAGGCTATCTGGATCCCGAAGCAGAGAGATCTGAGGGCTCCAGCCAGAGGCCTCAGTACTGGAACCTAAGCTCCATGCCACCAGAGTAAGCTGTGCGCTCTCCCAGACTGGCTCTGGGTGCACACCAGGTCCCCCGCACTTCCTGGAGAGCGAGTGCTGTGGCCCAGGCTGTTCAGATCCCAAAGAAGACACCTGGAGGCTCCTGCAAGGGCCTGCTGGATTCACTAGAGCACACTGACTTCTCTCCACTGGCTGCCTGGAAGCCCCTCTTCCCTCTTGCAGGACCTAGAGATGTGGTGTTGCAGCCCAGGCTGATCTGGATCCCAAAGCGGAGAGATCTGAGGGCTCCAGCCAGAGGCCGCAGGACTGGAACCTAAGCTCCATGCCACTGGCGATTTTTCCATTTTCTGAGGTCTTCTTTGATTTCCTTCTTCAGAGACCTGAAGTTCTTGTCATATAGATATTTCACTTGTTTGGTTAGAGTCACACCAAGATACTTTATATTGTTTGTGGCTATTGTGGAGGGTGTCATTTCCCTAACTTCTCTCTCAGCCTGCTTATCCTTTGAGTATAGGAAGGCAACTGATTTGCTTGAGTTGATTTTATAACCAGCCACTTTGCTGAAGTTGTTTATCAGCTGTAGGAGTTCTCTGGTGGAGGTTTTCGGGTCACTTAAGTAGACTATCATGTCATCTGCAAATAGAGATAATTTGACTTCTTCCTTTCCAATTTGTATTGCCTTGACCTCCTTATGTTGTCTAATTGATCTAGCTAGAACTTCATGTACTATATTGAAAAGATATGGAGAGAGAGGACAGCCTTGTCTAGTCCCTGATTTTAGTGGGATTGCTTCAAGTTTCTCTCCATTTAGTTTGATGTTGCCTACTGGTTTGCTGTATATTGCTTTAACGATGCTTAGGTATGGGCCTTAAATTCCTGTTCTTTCCAAGACTTTTAGCATGAACGGATGCTGAATTTTGTCAAATGGTTTCTCTGCATCTAATGAGATGATCATATGGTTTTTTCTTTGAGTTTGTTTATGTAGTGGATAGCATTGATGGATTTTCTTATATTGAACCATCCCTGCATCCCTGGGATGAGACCTACTTGATCATGGTAGATGATCGATTTGATGTATTCTTGGATTCGGTTGACAAGAGTTTTATTAAGTATTTTTGCATCAATATTCATAAGAGAAATTGACCTGAAGTTCTCTTTCTTTGTTGGATCTTTGTGTGGTTTTGGTATCAGCATAATTGTGGCTTCATAGAACGAGTTGGGTAGAGTTCCTTCTGTTTCTATTTTGTGGAATAGTTTGAAGAATATTGGTGTTAGGTCTTCTAGGAAGGTCTGATAGAATTCTGCACTGAAGACATCTGGTCCCATGCTTTTTTTTGGTTGGGAGACTTTCTATGACCCTTTTTATTTCTTCAGGTGTTATTGGACTGTTTAGATGACCTATTTGATCCTGATTTTGTTTTGGTGTCAGATATCTGTCTAGGAAACTGTCCATTTCCTCCAGATTCTCCAGTTGTGTTGAGTATAGGCTTTTGTAGTAGGATCCAATGAGTTTTTGAATTTCCTCAGTTTCTGTTGTTATATCTCCCTTTCCATTTCTAAGTTTGTTAATCTGGATACTGTATCTGTGCCCTTTGGTTAGTCTGGCTAAGGGTTTATCTATCTTGCTGATTTTCTCAAAGAACCAGCTCCTGGATTTGTTGATTCTTTGTATGGTTCTCTTTGTTTCTACTTGATTGACTTCGGCCCTGAGTTTGATGATTTCCTGCCTTCTACTCCTCCTGGGTGAAATAGCTTCTTTTTGTTCCAGGGCTTTCAGGTGTGCCATTAAGCTGTTGGTGTATGCTCTCTCCATTTTCTTTTTGGAGGCACTCAGGGCTATTTGTTTTCCTCTTAGCATTGCTTTCATTGTGTCCCATAGATTTGGGTATGTTTTGTCTTCATTTACATTGTGTTCTAAAAAGTCTTTAATTTCTTTCTTTATTTCTTCCTTGACCAAGGTATCATTGAGTAGAATATTGTTTAGTTTCCACGTGTATGTGGGTTTTCTGTTGTTTTTGTTGCTATTGAAGACCACTTTTACTCCATAGTGATCTGATAGGAAGCACGGGATTAGTTTGATCTTCTTGTATTTGTTGAGGTCTGTCTTGTCACAAATTATATGGTCGATTTTGGAGAAGGTACCATGAGGTGCTGAGAGAAAGGTATATTCTTTTGCTTTAGGATAGAATGTTCTATATATACCTGTTAAATCTAATTCGTCCAAAGCTTCAGTTAGTTTCATTGTGTCACTGTTAAGTTTCTGTTTTCCTGATCGGTCCATTGAGGAAAGTGCAGTGTTGAAGTCACCCACAATTATTGTGTTAGGTGCAATGTGTGCTTTGAGCTTTAATAAAGTTTCTTTTATGAATGAGGGTGCTCTTGCATTTGGAGTATAGATGTTCAGGATTGAGAGTTCTTCTTGTTGTATTTTTCCTTTGACGAGCAAGAAGTGTCCCTCAGAGTCTCTTTTGATGACTTCGGGTTGAAAGTCAATTTTATCTGATATTAGAATCGCTACTCCAGCTTGTTTCCTGAGACCATTTGCTTGTAAAATTGTCTTCCAGCCTTTTACTCTAAGGTAGTGTTTTTCTTTGTCCCTGAAGTGTGTTTCCTGTATGCAGCAAAATGTAGGGACCTGTTTATGTATCCAGTCGGTTAGTCTATGTGTTTTTATTGGGGCATTGAGTCCCTTGATGTTAAGAGATATTAAGGAATAGTGATTGTTACTTCCTGTCATTTTTGATGTTATGTTTTAAATTTGATTGGTTAACTTCTTTTGGGTTTGATGAGAGAAGGTTACTATCTTGCTTTTTCCAGGGTGAAGTTTCCCTCCTTGTATTTGTGTTTTCCTCCAATATCCTTTGAGGGCTGGGTTTGTGGATAGATATTGGGTAAACTTGGTTTTGTCATGGAATATCTTAGTTTGTCCATCTATGGTGATTGAGAGTTTTGCTGGGTATAGTAGTTTTGGCTTGTATTTGTGTTCTCTTAGAGTCTGCATGAGATCTGCCCAGGATCTTCTAGCTTTCATAGTCTCAGGTGAAAAGTCTGCTGTGATTCTGATAGGTCTTCCTTTATATGTTACTTGGCCTTTTTCTCTTACTGCCTTTAATATTCTTTCTTAGTTTAGTACATTTGGTGTTTTGATTATTATCTAACAGGAGGTATTTCTGTTCTGGTCCAGTCTGTTTGGAATTCTGTAGGCTTCTTGTATATTCATGGGCATCTCTCTCTTTAGGTTAGGGAAGTTTACTTCCATAATTTTATTGAAGATATTTGCTGGCTCTTTAAGTTGTAAATCTTCACTCTCATCTATGCCTATGATCCTTAAGTTTGGTCTTCTCATTGTGTCCTGGATTTCCTGGATATTTTGGGTTACAAGCTTTTTGCATTTTGCATTTTCTTTAACTGTTGAGTCCATAGTTTCTTCTTCTGATTTTAGATCCTGGATGGTTTTACTTAGATAGATTTTAGATCCTTCACTTGCTTGTTTGTGCTTCCCTGTAATTCTTTAAGAGATTTTTGTGTTTCCTCTTTCTTGACTACAACCTGTTGACCAAAGTTCTCCTGTATTGCTTTAAGTGATTTTTGCGTTTCCTCCTTATTGGCTTTTGTATTCTCCTGAATTTCTTTCAATGCTTTTTGTGTTTCCCTTGCAAGGGCTTCTAACTTTTGATCCATTTTCTCCTGAATTTCTTTAAGTATGTCCTTCATGTGTTCCTGTACCAGCGTCATGACCAGTGATTTTAAATTCAATCTTGTTTTACTGGTGTGATGGCGTATACAGGACATGCTGTTAAAGGAGAATTGGGTTCAGATGCTGACATATTTCTTTGATTTCTGTTAGTGATGTTCCTGCGTTTGTCTTTTGCCATCTAGTTCTCACTGGTGTTAGTTGGTCTTGTCAATGCTGGACTTACCAGTTCAAGCTGCCTCTTCCCAGGTGGCTTCTGGTGCACAGCTGACCCCCTGCACTGCCTGGAGACAGGGTGCTGTGGCCCAGGCTGTTCAGATCCCAAAGCAGACACCTAAAGGCTCCTTCAGGGGCCTGCTGGACTCACCAGAGCACACTGACTCCTCCCAGCTGGCCTCCCAGAAGCCCCTCTTGCCTCTTGCAGAACCTGGAGATGTGGCGTTGCAGCCCAGGCTGTTCTGGAACCGAAAGTGGAGATCTGAAGGCTCCTTCTAGAGGCCTCAGGACTGGAACCTAAGCTCTGTGCTGGAGCAGGCTGTGTGCTCCCAGTCTGCTTCCAGGTACACACCAGGCCTCTTGCACTTCCTGGAAACTGAGTGCTGTGGCCCAGGCTGTTCAGATCCCGAAGCAGATACTTGAAGGCTCCTTCAGGGGCCTGCTGGACTCACCAGAGCACACTGACTCCTCTCAGCTGGCCTCCTGGAAGCCCCTCTTGCCTCTTGCAGGACCTGGAGATGTGGTGTTGCAGCCCAGGCTGTTCTGGATCAGGAAGTGGAGATCTGATGGCTCTTGCCAGAGGCCTCAGGACTGGAACCTAAGGTCCGTTCTGTTGGAGCAAGTTGTGTGCTCCCAGTCTGCTTCCAGGTGCATACCAAGTCTCTTTCACTTCCTGGGGACTGAATGCTGTGGCCCAGGCTGTTCAGATCCCAAAGCAGACAACTGGAGGCTCCTGCAGGGGCCTGCTGGACTCACCAGAGTACACTGACTCCTTCCAGCTGGCCTCCTAGGTGCCCCTCTGGCCTCTTGCACTACCTGGAGATGTAGCGTTGCAACCCAGGCTGTACTGGATCTAGAAGCGGAGATCTGAGTGCTCCTGCCAGAAGCCTCAGGACTGGAACCTAAGCTCCATGCTGCCAGAGCAAGCTGTGCACTCCAGTAAAGTTTCTGTTATGAATGAGGGTGCCCTCCTATTTGGAGCATGTACGTTCAAATTTGAGAATTCTTCTTGGCAGATTTTTCCTTTGATGAGTATAAAGTTTCCTTCCATGTCTTTTTTGATGACTTTTGGTTAAAAGTCTATTTTATTGGATATTAGAATGGCTACTCCAGCTTGTTTCCTGGGACCATTGGCTTGGAAAACTGTTTTCCAGCCTTTTACTCTGAGGTAACGTTTGTCTTTGACACTGAGACGTGTTTCCTGTGTGCAGCAAAATATTGGTTCCTGTTTATCTATCCAGTCTGTTAGTCTATATTTTTTTATTGGGGGAATTGAGTCCATTGATGTTAAGATATATTAAGGAATAATGATTGTTGCTTCATGCTCTTTTTATGTAATTTTTATGTTTGTATGGTTACCGTCCTTTGGATATGTTGAGAGAAGATTAATTTCTTGCTTTTTCTAGTGTGTAGTTTTCCTCTTTTTGTTGGTGTTTTCCATTCATTATCCTTTGAAGGGCTGGATTTGTGGAAACATTCTGTATAAATTTGTTTTTGTCATGGAATACTTTGGTTTCTTCATCTATGTTAATTGAGAGATTTGCTGGATATATCAGTCTGGGTTGTCATTTGTGTTGTCTTAGAGTTTGTATGACATCTTCTCAGACCCTTCAGGCTTTCCTAGTCTCCTTTGAGAAATCTGGTGTAATTCTAATAGGTCTACCTTTATATGTTACTTGATCTTTTTCTCTTACTGCTTTTAATATTCATTCTTTGTTAAGTACATTTGTTGTTTTAATTATTATGTAACAGGAGGAATTTCCTTTCTGGTCAAATCTGTTTGTTGTTCTATAGACTTCTTGTATGTTCATAGGCATCTCTTTCTTTAGGTTAGAAAAGTTTTCTTCTATAATTTTGTTGAAGACATTTACTGGCCCTTTACGTTGGAATTCTTCACTCTCTTCTATACCTGTAATCCTTAGGTTTGGTCTTTTCATTTTGTCCTGGATTTCCTGGATGTTTTGGGTTAGGAGCTTTTTGAATTTTGCATTTTCTTTGACTTTTGTTTCAATGCTTTCTATGGTATCTTCTGCATCTGAGATTCTCTCTTCTATCTTTTGTATTCTGTTGTTGATACTAGCATCCATGACTCCTGACTTCTTTCGTAGGTTTTCTATGTCCAGAGTTGTTTCACCCTGTGATTTCTTTATTATTTCTACCTCCATTTTAAGATTCTGGATGGTTTGTTCAGTTACTTCACCTGTTTTGCTGTGTTTTCCTTTAGTTCTTCAAATCTCCCTGTTTACTTGTTTTCTCCTGTATTTCCTCAAGGGAGTTATTTATGTCCTCCTTGAAGCCCTCTATCAGAATCCTTAGCTGTGATTTTAAATCCAAATGTTTCTTTTCTGGTGTGTTATGTTATCCAGGACTTGCTGTTGTGGGGTCATTGAGCTTGGATGTTGCCATATTGCCTTGATTTCTTTTATTAACATTCCTATGTTTGCCTTTTGCCATCTGGTTATCTCTGGTGTAAGTTGAATCTGCTGTCACTGACTGGTGCTTGTCCCTCCTGTTTGCTTGCAAGCCTATCTCAGTATCCCTGGCTGACCTGATTTCCCCTGGCAGAGATTACTGTGGCACTGCCCAGCTCCTGGGTGCAGGTGTTGCCCAAGTGATCTTACACTAGGATGTTCTCTGCATTCCTGACTGCAGCATCCTGCTCAGTCGCAGGAGTGAGGATCGTGACCTCACCTCTAATCAAGGTACTCAATACAGAACAGATATCCACTAGCAGACAAGGTGCACAGACAGCTATGGTGGTACTGCCCAGCTCCTGGTAGAGCCCTTGTGGGCTGTGTACCAAGTTATCTCATACTCGGGTGATCCCTGCATAGCTGGTTGGTCCTGTTTGCCCAATCACAGGAGCAAAGATGGTGGCCGGTCTAGGAAAAAATAAAGCTGACTTTACTTAAGTGGCATATGTAAAATAAACTCAAACAAATAAGTAGCCTTCCCATACTCAAAGGATAAAAAGGTTGAGAAATTAGGGAAATGACACCCTTTACAATAGTCACAAATAATATAAAATACCTTGGTGTGACTCTAACCAAGCAACTGAAAGATTTGTTTGACATGAACTTCAAGTGTCTGAAGAAGGAAATTGAAGATCTCAGAAGATGGAAAGATCTCCCAGGCTCATGGATTGGCAGGGTTAATATTGTAAAATGGCCATCTTGCTTAAAGCAATCTACATATTCAATGCAATACCCATCAAAATTCCAACTCAATTCTTCATAGAGTTAGAAAGAGCAATTTCCAAATTTATCTTGAATAAGAAGAAAAACAAAACAAAACAACCCAGGATCATGAAAACTATTCTCCACAATAAAAGAACTTCTTTTGGAATCAAAATTCCTGACCTCAAGCTCTACTACAGAGCAACAGGGTTAAAAACTGCATGGTGTTGGTACAGAGATAGGAAGATCAATGGGACAGAATTGAAGACTCAGAAATGAATCCACACACATATGGTCACTTGATCTTTGACAAAGTAGCTAAAACCACCCAGTGGGAAAAAGACAGCATACTCAACAAATGGTGCTGCCTCAACTGGCAGTCAACATGTAGAAGGATGTAAATTGATCCATTCTTTTTTTTTTAATATTTTGTATTTATTCTTTTTTTATTATAATTTCTTTTTTCTTTTTTTTCGATATATTTTTTATTTACCTTTCAAATGATTTCCCCTTTCCTAGCCCCCCCCCTACTCCCAGAAAGTCCCGTAAGCCCCCTTCTCTCCCCCTGTCCAATTCTACATCTGATAAAAGACTAATATCCAATATATACAGAGAACTCAAGAAGTTAAACTCTAGAGAATCAAATAACTCTATTAAAATGGGGTACAGAGCTAAATGGAATTCTCAACTGAGGAATACAGGATGGCTGAAAAACACCTAAAGAAATGTTCAACATCTGTAATCATCAGGGGAATGCAAATCAAACCAACTGTGAGATTTCACCTCATACCAATCAGAATGGCCAAGATGAAAAATTCAGGGGACTGTAGGTGCTGGCAAGGATGTGGAGAAAGAGCAGCACTCCTGCACTGATGGTGAGATTGAAGGTTATACAACCATTATGGAAATCGGTTTGACAGTTCCTCAGAAAATTGGGTATAATACTATCAGAGCACCCAGCTATACCACTACTGGGCCTATACCCAGATGATTCCCCAGCATTTAATCAGGACACATGCTCTACTATGTTCATAGCCGCCTTATTCATAATAGCCAGATACTGAAAAGAACCCAGATGTCCTCCAAAAGAGGAATGGATTGAGAAAACGTGGTACATTTATACAATGGAGTACTACTCAGCTATTAAAAATTCAGGAGACAGCAGGTGTTGGCTAGGATGTGGAGAAAGAGGAACACTCCTCCACAGCTGGTGGGGTTGCAAATTGGTACAACCACTCTGGAAATCAGTCTGGCAGTTCTTCCGAAAACTGGGCACCTCATTTCCAGAAGATCCTGCAATACCACTCTTGGGCATATACCCAAAAGATTCCCCAGCATGTAATAAGAATACATGTTCCACTATGTTCATAGCAGCCCTATTTATAATAGCCAGAAGTTGGAAAGAACCCAGGTATCCCTCAACAGAAGAGTGGATGCAAAAAATGTGGTATATATACACCATGGAGTACTATTCAGCCATTAGAAACAATGAATTAATGAAATTCTTAGGCAAATAGATGGAGCTGGAGAACATCATACTAAGTGAGGTAACCCAGACTCAAAAGATGAATCGTGGTATGCACTCACTAATAAGTGGATATTAACCTAGAAAACTGGAATACCCAAAACATAATCCACACATCAAATGAGGTACAAGAAGAACGGAGGGGTGGCTCCTTGTTTTGGAAAGACTCAGTGAAGCAGTACAGGGCAAAATCAGAACAGGGAAGTGGGAAGGGTTGGGTGGGAAAACAAGCGAGGGAAGGCGACTGATGGGAGTTTCGGGGAGTGGGGGGCTAGAAAAGGGGAAGTCATTTGAAATGTAAATAAATATAAAATATATCAATAAATTTAAATAAAAAGAAACCAGTCTGGTGATTCCTCAGAAAATTGGACATAGTACTACTAGCAGACCTAGCTATACCACTCTTGAACATATACTTAGAAGATGCCTCAAAATATAATAAGGACACATGGTCCACTATGTTCATAGCAGCCTTATTTATAATGGCCAGAAGCTGGAAAGAACCCACATGTCCATCAACAGAGAAATGGATACAGAAAATGTGGTACATTTATATAATGGACTACTATTCAGCTATTTAAAAGAACGGATTCATGAAATTCTTAGATAAATGGATGGAACCAGATAATATTATCCTGAGTGATGTAACCTGATCACAATAGAACACACATGGTATGCTATCACTGATAAGTGGATATTAGCCCAGATGTTCGGAACACCCAAGATACAATTCACAGACCAATGAAGATCAAGGAGTAAGACCAAAGTGTGGATACTTTGGTTCTTCATTGAAGGGGGATTGAAATACCTATGGGAGGAGATACAGAGATAAAGTGTGGAGCAGAGCCTTAAGTAACAGCCGTACAGTGACTGCCCCACCTGGGGATCCACCCCATACACGTTTACCAAACTCAGACACTATTGTGGATGACAAAAAGTGCTTGCTGACAGCAGCCTGATACATATGTGTCCTGAGAGGCCCTGCCAGTGCCTGACAAATGCAGAAGTGGATGTTCACAGCCATCCATTGGACTAAGTGCATGGTCCCCAATGGAGGAGCTAGAGAAAGGACTCAAGGTGCTGAAGGGTTGCAGCCCCATAGGAGGAACAACAATATGAACCAACCAGTACCCCCAGAGCTCCCAGGGACTAAACCAACAACCACCAACCAAAGAGTGCATCTGGAGGACCCATCGCTCTAGCTGCATGTGTAGCAGAGCAAGACCTTGTTGGACATCAGTGAGAGGAGAGGCCCTCGGTCCTGTGAAGTCTGGATGTCACAGTGTAGTGGAATGCCAGGACAGGGAAGCAGGGGGAGGGACAGTGTGATAGGGAGTTTTCTGAGGAAAAAAATGAGGAAATGGAGTAACATTTGAAGTTTAAATAAAGAAAATGTCTAATAAAAAGAGAAATGTTCAAAGTTCTTAGTGATTAGAGAAACGCAAATCAAAATGAACATGAGAGTCCACCTTACACCAATCGGAATGGCTAAAATCAAAACCTCAGGGGACAGCACATTTTGTCCAGGATGTAGAGAAAGGGTAATACTTCTCCATTGCTGGTAGGATTTTAGTGTTGTTTTCTTTCATTTCCATAGTAGTCTACATACCATGCATCATCTATAGCTGAAGAAGTCTGGTATCCTCTAGTTTGGACTTTGTACAAAGAATCACATATACACTTATTGTACCTCCAGTGAATCCATAGCCTGTGTGATATTTAAGAACATAATCAGCATTATTACTAAACCCAGAGATTAACAAAAACTACTCACGAACTCTTCCCATTTTTACCTGCACGCCTCTGATGGTTTCTGAACATTGGCTAGAGTAAGGAGTATGTATTCATGATGCAGCCTTTGGTCAGGAATTCCTGTGTTAGCCATAATCTCCTCCACCTAGGGTGGAGCTCAGACCAAGGTGAAGCCCATTGTTCTCCAAGGACCTGTGGTTTCCTGAGAGGCACTAGCCCCCAGCTGTTCAACTACCGATTTTGCTGAAGAGTTTCCAGTCTTTGGGGGAAGGGTTCCCCCACACCCTCCTCCCCCACATATATATATTTGGAGAATCCCAACTAAACTTTGAGCCTTGATCAGAAAACATTTTGTCCTGGCTTCATATTTCTCTCACAACCCTGTTCCATCCCCAGCTTTCCTTCCAGGTAATCTGGCAACCTGATTGATGTAACTGTGGGCAGTTACAGTATCCCAGGAAATCTTAATGTGTGTCCATTTCCCAGGTCTCTGGAATGTCCTAGAGATGACCCATCTCTGATTTCCCATCTATTTCCCCATGCTCTCTCTACACTTGATTTTCCTGCTCCTGCTCCCTTTGCCTGCTTCTGCAAGGGTCAACAAGGCCCAAATTTCTGCTTTTTATGTTCCCAAACAGTTTTGCAGTCAAGAGGTCTGCCTTAACACCTTTGTCCTCCACATGCCAATTCTACTCTGTAACCACAACACCAGACATGTGCAGACATTAGTGACCATCAAGTGAGACGCCTATCCTCAGTTTCCTTCATGACTCATTTGCTGGGAAATCCAATAGCAGTAAGCATTACACTGTCCCCTCTGCACTCCATTTTCTTGGCCACAGCTCTGCTCATATCCACGGATGCTTTTAGTTGCCTGGGACAAACTGAGGCCAGCAACCACCAGGGACCACCAGTGCTACCTCCATCCCTGGAGGACTGCTCCCACCCAGCACAAATAGCAGGTTGAAGCCATCAGTGTCTACTAGCTTTGCCTATATCCCCGGAAGCCTTGTGCCACTAGGTACATGTAGGTACCGAGAGCTGCGAGGCCTGTGACATCATACAGGCGACAATTAGGACAGTGTATAGGTCTGTTGCCAAGGCAACAGCCACCACATACACAGAATTCAATGGCCCACTTTTACCTGTAATTACATCATCACCCATATATAATTGGGCAGCGTTTATCCCCCTCCCTCTTTTCTCTCTTTCCTTCCTTCTTCCCGCCCGCTACTCCTTTCCCCATCTTAAATAAAGTCCCACGTGATTGCGGCCCACATCTCCACCACATCCCCGTGGCCTGTGTGTGGCGGGCAGAGAGGTGACCTGTGTCATGGACCTTTGCGCAGAAAAACCAACATTTTGGCGCGCTATCCAGGAGATCCTGCCTACAACTGCCAAGAACAGGACTGCAGACACCCCCACCATTAGCCACTGTTGCCTCCCCCCATCCCCGCCATCACTTCTGCTATGCCACTGCTGTTGCCACCTCCGCCTCTGCCATGCAACCTGAGACTCGCGGGCATCATCACGTGAGACACAGTGCTACGGCTTGCCATGTGGGTTGTCTCTGGGCCACTAGACCAAATAGTTCCATGCTCCTGGCTATCGGATTGCACACCTTTAACAAACACCAGCGGCTTATTGGTAAGGTGTTTTTGGTTGGCTGGAGGGAATCTTAACTGCAGAAGGGATCTGGCCAACCTTCTCTGGAGCTAAGATTCGCCTCTCCAGCTAACACTCGTGATAGGACACTTAACCCTTGGGTGTACCCTAATCTGGAAGTGACCCTGAAATCCCCCATTGGCTTTTACAGCTGCAGACAAAGTCCTGGCCAAGGCGAGGCACTTCTGCCGTGAACGCCCCAGCTCCTAAAGGCTTTTGTGACAGCCTAGACTCTTTAGCTTAGCTGCAATTTTGTTGTTGCTACTCTTCCAGGACACTGGATTTGTATCCAACAACATCCCACTCACCTGATGGGTAATAAATTGTCTTCTTTGGTACCTCCAGGCACCCCACTGGGTGTCTTCTGGAAAATCTCAAGTCTCTGAAACTAACACACAATTTGAGGCGGTCAAAACTAATAAACCTCTGTAATAAGGTCTGGACTCAATATAAGTTAGACAATAATTCCAAATGGCCACCTAATGGCACACTAGACCCAATTGTTTTAGGAGATCTTAATGCATACTGTCAGCAATCCGGTAAATGGGACCAAATTCTATACGTTCAGGCCTTTATCTCCAGTCTAAGACTTCTCTTTTCACTGCCTGCTCCCCATCTCAGCTTCTCCTAGCCATGAAACCTACCCACCCTTTGCTAGATGGTGCTACATTTGATCCAGCAGATGAGCCACCACCCACCCACTACAGGCATATTGAGACTGCGAAATCCCAAACTGCAGCCTCGGTCTCTCCTTCTCATCAGGTCCTGGAGTCTACCAACAGGACCTCCCCAGATCCATCCTCTCCCTCTGTGCCAAATACAGGTCACCCCAAACAACCTGAACTGGCACCAACCTTTACCCCTCCGATTATGCTTTCTAAGGGTACAGCCAAACCCCCAAGTTCTTCTCATCTGGGGACACCTGACCCAGCGCCAGTCCTTCCTCTGAGGGAAGTGTCTGGAATTGATCGTCTAGTTAGAGTACATGTTCCTTTCTTGTTGAACGAATTTTCTCAAATAGAAAGTAGCCTGGGTTCTTATACTTCTAACTCCTCAAACTTTATTAAAGAGTTTCAGTACATTACTCAATCTTACAGCTTGACTTTCCATAATATTCATATGATTCTTACTAACAATTTACTTTCTGATGAACGCAGGTGAGTTTGGGAAGAGGCAAAAACTCATGCAGATGAAATTCACCAGACTGACAGAAGCTATCCAACTGGATCTGAGACAGTGCCTGACCAGGACCCTCAATGGAATTACAATTCCACAGCTGGTATTTTAGTCAGAGACATGTTTGTTACATGCCTTCTGGCTGGTCTCAGAAAGGCAGCCTTAAATCCAATAAATTTTGAAAAACTCCAAGAGGTTGCCCAGGACAAACAGGAAAATCCATCTCAGTTTTTAGAACGCCTCACGAAGGCTTTATTACAATACACTAATCTAGATCCCAAGAATCCGGAAGGTAAGCAACTTTTAATGACTTATTTCTTTTCCCAGAGCTACCCTGACATAAGAGCTAAACTTAGGCGCTTGGAGAGGGGGCTCTTAACTCCACAGGCAGAAGTCTTTGCTCTGGCCTTCAAGGTATACCATGGGAGAGATGAAAAAGCCCCCAAACAAAAGTACCACATTCTGGCAAAAGCTGTCTGACCAGCTCCAGCTACCACCCCTGGCCCCTGGCCTTCCAAGGCTCAGGTACCACTAGCTCCCTGCTATAGATGTGGTCAACTAGGTCACTGGGCAAAGACTCCCCCCCACCCCCCCCCCCCCACCCCCCCACCCCCCCCCCCCCCGCAAGCCAAAAGGACCATATCCTAGGTGTCACCGTGAGGGACATTGGGCCATCAAATGCCCTCATGTCACACAGAACAGAGGACCATCCCACCCAGAAACCCCTCCAACTGACCTCCTAGGCTTGGCTATGGACAAATGAAGGGGCCGGAGTTCCCTCGACCCGACTTTGCCCATCACTAACAGGGAGCCCCAGGTAACCATTGTGGTGTCTGGGAGGCCTATCTCTTTCCTTCTGGATACCAGGGCCACTTACTCAGTCTTGGTGGAGTTCTTGGGTCCCACTTCACCCTCGCGTCTTCCCATATTCGGGATAGGAGGACAGCCTTACCTTCCTCATCAGATCCCACCACTTAACTGCACTTTTAGAAATATACCCTTCACCCATTCCTTTTTGATAGTGTCAACTTCTCCTGTTCCTTTATTAGGAAGAGATCTTTTAGTTAAGTTGGGGGCTTCAATTTGTTTTGCGCCCCCCACTTGCCTGAACCCAAGCTCACCAGCCACTTCCCCTACTTCTCCCTCTAGCCAGTCAACCTACTAACACTATCATGTTATTTCCTCGACCAGCTTCTCAGGTGGACCCAGAGTTTGGGATGTTCAGAACCCCTCTATTGCTAGACATCATTCTCCTGTTGTCATCCATTTACTCGACCCTACCAGGTACATCACCCAAGCTCAATACCCTCTATCTCTCCAGAGCCTCAGGGGACTTAAGCCTATCATTTCTGACCTCTTAAGGAAAAAAAAACTCCTTCATCCCACTTCTTCTCCTTTCAATACCCCTATACTAGCAGTTAAGAAACCTAATGATACCTATCGCCTGGTTCAAGACCTCAGGCACATTAATGCTGCAGTAGTTCCTCTCCATCCTGTCGTAGCTAATCCTTAAACATTTCTTTCTACTATCCCCTCAGGAACTATTCTTTTATCAGTCCTAGATCTAAAGGACGTATTTTTCTCTATCCCTCTTGACACCCAGTCACAGAATATATTTGCCTTTACCTGGACGGATCCTGACACCCACTTTTCTACCCAACTTACCTGGACTGTTCTGCCTCAGGGATTCTTAGACAGCCCACACCTATTTGGCCAAGCTCTAGCTTCTGACTAACTCTCTTTATCTCTCCCTAGGTCTAAAATTCTTCTTTATGTAGATGACGTCCTTGTCTGTAGCCCATCTCTAGAGATTAGCCAAGCAGACACCTCTGCTCTTTTAAATTTCCTTTCCAGTCGAGGCTACAGGGTCTCACCTTCTAAAGTTCAACTGTCCACTCCTCAGGTTACTTATTTGGGATTAACAATTACCCCAACCCACAAGGCTATTACCTTGGATAGAAAGAATCTGATTCAGTCTTTAACTGTTCCTTCTACAAAGGAAGAGATTTTATCATTTCTAGGAATGGCTAGCTTTTTACATTCCTGGGTTCCTTCCTTTTCCCTCCTCTCTCAACCCTTATATGAGGCAGCATTAGGCCCAACCCACGAACCTTTTCTCAAATCTGTTGCCAAGTCCTTTCAGAGGCTACATCAGGCTCTCCTTAAAGCCCCAGCCTTACATCTCCCTGACCTGACTCACCCTTTTTCCTTCTATGTAACTGAAAAGGAGGGATTTGCCCTGGGAGTTTTAAATAATCAACTTGGACCTTCTTTTGCACCTGTAGCATACTTGTCAAAAAGACTGGATTTAACCATCCAGGGATGGACACCTTGTATTCGTGCCTTAGCAGCTGCTGAATTCCTTATTCGAGAATCAAAGAAACTAAGCTTGGGGTCTCCTATAACTATGCTCTCTTCTCATAACCTGTCACAGCTCCTAACTTATAAAGGCTTGCAGATTCTACCTCCCTCCAGAGTTCTTTCTCTCCAGGTAGTGCTAATAGAGGATTCTATGCTCACGTTCCAATCATGTCCTCCTCGTAATATTTCTACTGTTCTTCCCCGACCTAATACTAAACACTCCCTGTCTCATTCCTGCACTGAGACTTTATAGCAACTATTACCTCATCCCTCACACATACAGGAGGGCACATTGTCTCAAGCCATTTATACTTGGTACACAGATGGAAGCTCCTTTCTATATGAAGGGACTAGAAAAGCTGGCTATGCCATAGTGTCAGACACTGAGGTGGTAGAGGCACAGGCCCTCCCTGTACACACCACTAATCAACAGGCTGAGCTGATAGCTCTCACCTTTGCCTTTCAACTGGTCCAGAGACAATCCCTCAATGTCTATACAGATTCCAAATATGCTTTCCATATTTTCCTGTCCCACGCTGCTATCTGGAAAGAGCGCAGGTTACTTACCACAACAGGAGGACCAGTAACTAACACAAACCATATTTTAGCCTTGCTAAAGACCTCCCATTTCCCCACAGCTATTGGGATTGTCCACTGCAGATCCTACCAAACGGATGACTCTATTGTATCTAAGGGAAACAACTGAGCTGATGAGGCAGCTAGAGCTGCAGCCCTTAGAGGGCTAAAGTCATCTCACCTTCCCCAAGACATCCTTATATTACAGCCCAATCTCTACCTCTACCCCCTGACACTCGCCAAACTCTATCCTATCTTCACCAACTCTTTCATCCTAACAGCCGAGCATTATCTTCTTTTTTTAAGACCCACTTACAGCCTACTCCAGAAGACTTAAATTTCTTAAAATCTATCACTTCTTGTAAAATCTGTCAGATTCCAACTCGAGGTATCATAGTACCCCTTTCCCTACCCATCAGGCTAGAGGTTCCCTTCCTGGAACTGACTGGCAACTTGACTTTACCCATATGCCTACAGTCAAGCGTTCCAAGTACCTCCTGGTCTTGGTGGACCCCTTCTCATGGTGGGTAGAAGCCTTTCCCACCATTAACAAAAGGTCCCAGACAGTCTCTGATCTCCTCCTCTGAGAGATCATCCCCCGATTTGGTGTTCCAGCCTCCCTTCAATCAGACAATGGTCCTGAATTTACTTCCCAGATATCTCAGAGTCTATATAAGGCCTTAAACATTCCTTGGCATTTTCACATTCCTTACCATCCTCAATCTTCAGGTAAGGTAGAAAGAACTAATCGCTTTTTAAAAACTACTCTTGCTAAGCTATCACTGGGACTTCACCTTGACTGTGTAAAACTCCTACCTCTGGCTCTTTTCAGGCTATGATCTCTCCCCAAGTGACCTCTTCTTATCTCACCCTTTGAACTTATGTATGGACGTCCAGTTTTAAATCCTGGACTTTCACCTAAATGCTCTCCCTTCCCAGATCACCTACTCACCCCATTGGTTTGCCATCTTCGCTCTCTCTTATGGGACTTTGCTGACCACCATCTACCGTGGCCACAGACTGTCTCCTGTCCACTACCTGTCAACATTGGAGACCAAGTTCACTTATCCTCTTCAAATCATCTGCCCTCACCCCTCTCCCAAATGGCAGGGCCCATTCAAGGTGATTCTCGTGACCCCTACAGCTGCTAAACTCGAAGGATTTCCTCATTGGGTCCATCTATCTCACCTTAAACCTTTCATCCCTCCATCTAAAGATAACTCTTCTTCATACACATCAGCTCTGACAGGACCGTGCTCTATTAAGCTCTGGAGGACATCGAGACCATCCATCTTGTCCCCAATTCCAGAACATGAGACTCCACTCTGGCAGCTGAGCTCGACCTCATTGGAATAGACATGGGTTTCTTGTCCTACCCGTGCTGTTCTTCATTTCCATCCAGGGCAGTCCTTACATCTGGAGATTCGAGGTTCAGGAAACCCCCACAGATAACACACAGTCTTTCCAAATAGGGTCAGGAAACTGCTCCATAGCCGGATGCCAGGAACCGATCCAAATCATGGTCATCCCTGTATCTGTTATCCCATCTAAGTATTATGATCTCTATACTTGCTTTCTCTTTGATCAGACATAAGATTATTGTAAAAAATGGCCAGATGGATATGGGGGCTGCCCATATTTGTCTTGTCAGATACATATGCTAGGATCATGGGTCAATCATTTCTTCTATCAACACACCAAGACACTTTTCTTCTACATACAAGACCGATGGGATTCCAGGTGGGAAACCGGAGTTGTTGTTAAGCTCTATCATAAAAACCAGCCCAGTTCCCCAATAAGTACCATCCATATTCAGAGAAAATGTATCTCAATTGCCCAACCCCTAGATATTGGAAAAGTGGGGGAGACAATTAAACACTCCTCTGAGGTCCTTGATTCTTTGACAAGCACCCCTCATAAATGGTACTAACTTGTCATTTCGTTTGTTGCTTCAAACCTTTACCTCAGCATACCAGCTCCTTAATGTCACCAGGCCTGGTCACTTTAAAGATTGTTGGTTAGTGTACCCCCAGGAATTGACTCAAAACTGGCACTTACTGCTTCTCCAGTGATACTGCCAAATAACCTTACCTCACCTTTTGTTAGCTGTCCTGACTCCGATGTCACCATGAGTCTGTACCTTACCTCTGTCCCTCTCTTTGGCATGGCAAACTGTTTTAAGACCTCTGGGACATGTTCTGTAGGAACACTAAGCTCCCTAGTCTGTAATAAAACCTTGATATATCATCTCTGCCACAATGCACTGCAATCCAGAACACGCCAATTCTTTGTGGCACTCAGGTATATCATCACTTACCTGCCAGCTGGTCAGGAGTTTGCACATTGGTAGTCCTTTTCCCTGAGCTGGGAGTAATCCAGGGAGATGAGCCCCTGCCAATCCCAGTTGTAGATATGATAGCTGCTCGACATGAGAGGGCAGTTCAGATCATGCCACTCTTGGTTGCTACAGTAATAGCCATAGGTGTTGGTATTGGTATGGCAGGAATAACGACTTCTCTGGCCCAATATAATACATTCACTTCCCAGTTTAAAAGCGATCTCCAGGGAATGACTGAAACTGTGCTTACAGAAGCAGATTGATTCTTTGGCAGCCGTGGTGCTTCAGAACCGACAGGGCCTAGATGTCCCTACAACTAAAGAAGGTGGTCTTTGCCTGTTCCTCCAAGAAGAATGCTGTTTCTATGTCAACCAATCTGGGATAGTGAGAAACAAAATCTAGGAGCTTCAGTCAGACATAAAGAACTTCAGAGATCGTGAGACTTCCAGTTCTGGCATCTTTGAAAACCCTATATGGAAATGGATACTCCATTTTGTAACGCCTTTTCTAGTCATCTTCTTGGTGTTATTGTTTGCTCCCTGCCTAATTAATCTTGTTTCTACATTCCTCCAATGGCAAATGCAAAAATTTCTAACCAAACTATTAATCAGCTTCTGTTACAGAATTAGCAGCTGCTGCCCACGGAAGAGCCGCTGTCCACATATGTACCTCATGCCTACATGTACCAAGTGGACCCAGATGATGAAATTCAGCTATATCCTAAAATTGACAATGCCCCTAGACAGCAGGAAGTAGTTTAAAAGACACGGTGCCCTCACTCCTTTTCATCATCGAGTCTCCCCTTTCTTTTCCTTTTGTTTTTAATGGAAGAAATGCAGGAATATAGGTACAGAGACCTCCGAGGCCTTTGACGTCATACAGGCGACAATTAGGACAGTGTATAGGTCTGTTGCCAAGGCAACAGCCGCCATATACCCAGAATTCAATGGCCCACCTTTACCTGTAATTACATCATCACCCGTATATAACTGGGTAGCGTTTCTCCCCTTCCCTCTTTTCTCTCTCTGTTTCCTTCCTTCTTCCTGCCCGATACCCCTTTCCCCATTTTAAATAAAGTCCCACGTGGAACTGTTTGGCCTGGTTTATCTCATTGTGGCCCACATTTCCAATGCATCCCCAAGGCCCACTCAGCCTGTCCGCGGTGGGCAGACAGGTGAGCTGTGTTGTGGTGCAGGCAGATGGACCTTGGCGCAGAAAAACGAACAGCACAACCAGCTATAATTTCAATTTCAGAGGCCTGCTGTCATCAGGGACTCCCAGTTCTACATACAAGCCTACTCCCTGTTGAGGTTTTGTCTTTTACTGCTTGCTAACTGTGAGCCCCCAAGGCCTTAAGTCTGCATGTAGCCTCCATCACCCTGTCCCCAAAGATAAAGATGCCAAAAGGCAATAGTTGAGTGGAAGAGACATAATTGGGGTTTAGGTAGCACAGGCTTGGGAAGAGTAGGATAAAGAGAAAGAAGGAGGAACAGGAAAGAAGGAGAAGCTGCCATGGGTTAGGGATCAAGAGACTATGGCCCCAAGGGATTGCCCAATTGGAGTTAAGAGCAGCCCAACTAGAACATAGTAAATAGTAAGTAATAACTTACTATTGTTGATAGAAATGTAGATTCTAATATCATGGAGAGTAGGCAGCTGCTCAAGCACTTTTCTCTGTAAGGCTTATTGTAAATATGAAGGCTGTGAGTGTGTTTTCTTCTAGGAACTCAATAATTAAGGTGATTTAAAAGCCCCTGGCTGAGATTTAAATATTTTCTACAACAATTCCCATCAGAAACTACCAGGCCTGGTAACACTAGGGATAACCAATGGCTAAAGGCCAGCATAAAAAAACAAACAACAAAATCCAGGGCAATATGGCACCACGAGCACCCAGCTACTCTACTACACCAAGCCCTGAATATCCTAATACACCTAAATTGAAAGAAAATGACATTAAATGTATAGAGTTGTATTGGGGTGCTATGCCACCTGGCAGGAATTTGATATTGACCAAGTTACCTGGAAGGAAAGCTGGGGATAGAATGGAAGTGGCTGGAAAAACATGAAGCCAAGACAAATTTCCTGCTCAAGGCTTGAAGTTTAACGGGGGTCTCCAAATATATATAGATGGGGGAAGACCCTTTCTCCAAAGGCTGGAAACTAGTTCCCTTGCTCCACAGGTGGCTAGTGCCTCTTAGAAAACTACAGGTCCTTGGAGAACAATGGGCTTTGCCTTGGTCTGAGCACTCATCCTAGGTGGAGCAGGATTATGGCTAGCACACGAATTTCTGCTCAAAGGTTGGGAGAGGAACTTCACCTTGGTCAGTGTCAAGTTCCTTCCAGGTGTCATAGCACCCCAATATGGTTCTCTACAATTAAATATCATCTTATGAAGATGATAGAGGCCCTTAAAGAGGAAATAAGAGGAAATGAATAATACAAATAAGTATGGGAATATACAATCAAATACGTGAAAGAAATAAGTAAAACTGTTCAAGACCTGAAAATGTAAATAGAAGTAAAACCAAACCAAACCACCATCTGAGGCAATCCTGATGTTGTTTATCAAGTGATTCTACAGAGACAGAGAATACATGAACATGAATATTCTCTCTCTCTCTCTCTCTCTCTCTCTCTCTCTCTCTCTCTCTCTCTGTCTCTGTCTTTCTCTGTCTCTCTCACACACACTATATGTGTGTGTATGTATGTATGTATGTATGTATGTATGTATGTATGTGTCTATGTATGCATGTTTAGACAGAAGGTAAAAGAGAGAGAAAAAGAGAGAGGACAGAGACAGAAGAGATAGAATTATAGAAAGTGACATAGCGAGACAGAGAAAAATGTCAGAAACGAAATGTAAAGTTTATTGTTAAGTTCTTTGACACAGACTGATATAATTCAACCAAGAGTCTTTGGGACAGATCTTTAAAAATTAAAAAGGAACCTAAGCTCTGTGCCACCAGAGCAAGCTGGGCGCTCCAAGACTGCCTCTGAGTGCACACCAGGTCTCCCGCACTTCCTGGAGACCCAGTGCTGTGGCCCAGGCTGTTCAGATCCCAAAGCAGACACCTGGAGGCTCCTGCCAGGGCCGGCTGGATTCACCAGAGCACATTGACTTCTCCCCGCTGGCTGCCCGGAAGCCCCTCTTGCCTCTTGCAGGACCTGGAGATGTGGTGTTGCCGCCCAGGCTGATCTGCTTGCAGGAAACACACCTCAGGGTCAAAGACAAACACTACCTTAGAGTAAAAGGCTGGAAGACAATTTTACAAGCAAATGGTCTCAGGAAACAAGCTGGAGTAGCCATTTTAATATCAGATAAAATTGACTTTCAACCCAAAGTCATCAAAAGAGACTCCGAGGGACACTTCTTGCTGGTCAAAGGAAAAATAAAACAAGAAGAACTCTCCATCCTGAACATCTATGCTCCAAATGCAAGGGCACCCTCTTTCGTAAAAGAAACTTTATTAAAGCTCAAAGCACACATTGCACCTAACACAATAATTGTGGGTGACTTTAACACTGCACTTTCCTCAATGGACCAATCAGGAAAACAGAAACTAAACAGGGACATAATGAAACTAATAGAAGCTTTGGACCAATTAGATTTAACAGATATATATAGAACATTGTATCCTAAAGCAAAAGAATATACCTTTGTCTTAGCACCTCATGGTACCTTCTCCAAAATCTACCATATAATTGGTCACAAGACATACCTCAACAAATATAAGAAGATCGAACTAATCCCATGCCTCCTATCAGATCACTATGGAGTAACAGTGGTCTTCAATAGCAACAAAAACAACAGAAAACCCACATACACCTAGAAATTGAACAATATTCTACTCAATGATACCTTGGTCAAGGAAGAAATAAAGAAAGAAATTAAATACTTTTTAGAACACAATGAAAATGAAGACGCAACATACCCAAATCTATGGGACACAATGAAAGCAGTGCTAAGAGGAAAACAAATAGCCCTGAGTGCCTCCAAAAAGAAAATGGAGAGAGCATACACTACCAGCTTAATGACACACCTGAAAGCCCTGGAACAAAAAGAAGCTATTTCACCCAGGAGGAGTAGAAGGCAGGAAATCATCAAACTCAGGGCCAAAATCAGTCAAGTAGAAACAAAGAGAACCACACAAAGAATCAACAAAACCAGGAGCTGGTTCTTTGAGAAAATCAACAAGATAGATAAACCCTTAGCCAGACTGACCAAAGGGCACAGAGACAGTATCCAGATTAACAAACTTAGAAATGAAAAGAAAGATATAACAACAGAAACTGAGGAAATTCAAAAAATCATTAGATCCTACCACAAAAGCCTATACTCAACACAACTGGAGAATCTGGAGGAAATGGACAGTTTCCTAGACAGATATCCAACACCAAAACTAAATCAGGATAAAATAGATCAACTAAACAGTCACATAACACCTGAAGAAATAAACAGGGTCATAGAAAGTCTCCCAACCAAAAAAAGCACAGGACCAGATGGCTTCAGTGCAGAGTTCTACCAGAGCTTCATAGAAGACCTAACACCAATACTCTTCAAACTATTCCACAAAATAGAAACAGAAGGAACTCTACCCAACTCGTTCTATGAAGCCACAATTACGCTGATTCCAAAACCACACAAAGATCCAACAAAGAAAGAGAACTTCAGGCCACTTTCTCTTATGAATATTGATGCAAAAATACTCAATAAAATTCTTGCCAACCGAATCCAAGAACATATCAAAACGATCATCCACCATGATCAAGTAGGCTTCATCCCAGGGATGCAGGGATGTTTCAATATAAGGAAATCCATCAATGCTATCCACTACATAAACAAACTCAAAAAAAAACCAACATATGATCGTCTCATTAGATGCAGAAAAAGCATTTGACAAAATCCAGCATCCTTTCATGCTAAAAGGCTTGGAAAGAACACGAATTCAAGGCCCATACCTAAACATCGTTAAAGCAATATACAGCAAACCAGTAGCCAACATCAAACTAAATGGAGAGAAACTTGAAGCAATCCCACTAAAATCAGGGACTAGACAAGGCTGTCCTCTCTCTCCATATCTTTTCAATATAGTACTTGAGGTTCTAGCTAGAGGAATTAGACAACATAAGGAGGTCAAGGGGATACAAATTGAAAAGGATGAAGTCAAATTATCACTATTTGCAGATGACATGATAGTCTACTTAAGTGACCCAAAAACCTCCAGCAGAGAACACCTACATCTGATAAACAACTTCAGCAATGTGGCTGGTTATGAAATCAACTCAAGCAAATCAGTTGCCTTCCTATATTCAAAGGATAAGCAGGCTGCGAAAGAAGTTAGGGAAACAACACCCTTCAAAATAGGCACAAACAATATAAAGTATCTTGGTGTGACTCTAACTAAACAAGTGAAAGATCTATATGACAAGAACTTCAGGTCTCTGAAGAAGGAAATCGAAGAAGACCTCAGAAAATGGAAAAATCTGCCATGCTTGTCGATCGGCAGGATTAATTTAGTTAAAATGGCCATCTTGCCAAAAGCAATTTACAGATTCAATGCAAACCCCATCAAAATCCCAACTCAGTTCTTCACAGAGTTAGAAAAAGCAATTCTCAAATTCATCTGGAATAACAAGAAACCCAGGGTAGCTAAAACTATTCTCAACAACAAAAGAAATTCTGAGGGAATCAGTATTCCTGACTTCAAGCAATACGACAGAGGAATAGTGTTTAAAAACTGCATGGTATTGGCACAGTGACAGACAAGTAGACCAATGAAATAGAATTGAAGATCCAGAAATGAATCCACACACCTATGTTCATTTGATCTTCGACCAAGAGCCAAAAACATCCAGTGGAAAAAAAGATAGCTTTTTCATCAAATGGTGCTGGATCAATTGGAGGTCAGCATGCAGAAGAATGTGAATTGATCCATTCTTATCTCCATGTACTAAACTTCACTCCAAGTGGATCAAGGACCTCCATGTAAAACCAGACACACTGAAACTAATAGAAAAGAAACTGGGGAAGACCCTTGAGGACATGGGCATAGGGGAAAATTCCTGAACAGATCACCAATAGTTTATGCTCTAAGATCAAGAATTGACAAATGGGACCTCATAAAATTACAAAGTTTCTGTAAGGCAAAGGACAGTGTTAAAAGGACAAAAAGGCAACCATCAAATTGGGAAAGGATATTCACCAACCCCACATCTGATAGAGGGCTAATATTCAATATATATAAAGAACTCAAGAAGTTAGACCATAGGGAACCAAATAACCCTATTAAAAATGGGGTACAGATCTTGATAAAGAATTTTCACCTGAAGAAATTTGGATGGCTGAGAGGCACCTTAAGAAGTGCTCAACATCATTAGTCATTAGGGAAATGCAGATCAAAATAACCCTGAGATTTCACCTTACACCAGTCAGAATGGCTAAGATCAAAAACTCAGGAGACAGCATGTGTTGGCGAGGATGTGGAGAAAGAGGAATACTCCTCCACTGCTGGTGGGGCTGTAAGATGGTACAACCACTGTGGAAATCAGTCTGGAGGTTCCTCAGATAACTGGACATGAGACTTCCAAAGGACCCTGCTATACCTCTCCTGGGCATATACCCAAAGGATTCCCTGGCATGCTATAAAGACATATGCTCCTTTATGTTCATAGCAGCCTTATTTTTAATAGCCAGAAGCCGGAAAGAACCCAGATGCCCCTCAAAGGAGGAATGGATACAGAAAATTTGGTATATTTACACAATGGAATACTACTCAGCAATTAGAAACAATGAATTCACAAAATTTTTAGGCAAATGGTTTGATCTGGAAAATATCATCCTAAGTGAGGTAACCCAGTCACAAAAGAATACACATGGAATGAAATCTCTGATAAGTGGATATTAATTAGCCCAGAAGTTCTGAATACCCAAGGCACAAATTGCATAACAAATGACTCCCATGAAGAAGTATGGAGAGGTTTCTGATCCTGGAAAAGATTGACCTAGTATGTGAAAGGAGTATAAGGACAGAGAAAAAGGAGGGATGTGATTGGAGGAGGCATGGAGAGAAGAAGGTTTATGGGACATATGGGGAGGGGGGAATCCGGGAAAGGCGAAATCATTTTTAATGTAAACAAAGAATATAGAAAATAAAAGTATTAAAAAAATTAAAAGGAAAACTTTCAGAACTTTGTTAATATTAGAATACCAAGTTCAGGAAAGATTAGTTCTCTGACACAAGAGTAAGTGCAAGTAGAGCTAGCATTGAAGATTATACATTATAGCCCAAGGTCTCATCTTCACTGAAGACCCCACAAGATAAGTAGGAAAATGGCATCTCAGCCTAGACCTGCTGAATATATAGTATCCCAGACTTGATCTGCTTTTTAGGGACAAAATGATAATTTATAGAAAGCTCATTGATGAGGGTTGTATGATGTGAATGGATATTCATTTTTCTTTCCAGGCTTTGAAAGGTAAATTTTATAGCAAAGGAGAGAAGGTGAATTATATCATGAATGCTCATTCACTTCTGCATCCCATAGTCACTCTCCTGATCAAGCAGCCACCAACAGGTTTCTAGCAATTCTCAGATCATTTTGAGGTCTTTAATCAATTTAAATAATTATTGATGAGAACAGATTCCCTTTTCCACAGAAGCTAGGTGCCAACGACTAGAGAGAGGGGTATCAGGGAGTAGTAAAAAACAAAACAAAACAAAACAAAAAAAAAACTCGAAGTCAAATCATGGGTCTAACCTGGAGGCCTATGTTCTTCTTGATATGGCTCCCTAGACAGCTCTCTGTAGATGGCTCTGTAGACTGCTCGAAACAGCTTTTCAGACTGTCTCTCCATTTTCATCTCCATCTCCTCCCTCTCCCTCTCCCTCCCTCTTCTTTCCTCCTCCCTCCTCCTCCCTCACTGTTTCTGACATGCTTTGTTCTGGACAGCTTTTATTTGCTAATCTAAAAACCTATCTGGTTGAGACAGCTGTCACTGCTAGTAAATAATCCTAAAAATTTTTTAGATAGGTCATGGGTTTTCTGACCAAAGTCAGAAAATCTGCTATAAAACATTCTTGGATTTTCTGACCAATTCTAAAAATAAACATTTGTTTTCCAATCAAAATCAGAAAGCCAGAAAACTTTCTAAAAGAGCCATGTTTGGCCCTCAGACAGCCTTCTCTGGATAGCTGCTTGAGGCAGGAACAGTAGGGCTACCTCTACATAAACACTGGGAATAATGCAGCTGCAGAAGAATCTCCTGCAGGAGGATCCAATTGAGGACTGCCTGTGACACCAACCTTCCTGCAGAAGGACCTAATTGAGGATTTCCTGAGAGAGCAAGGATTTCTGGTCCAAATAATGCCAGTTTCTGAACTGCTGTTTAGAATTGATACTTTCTTGGGAAGAATGGGGGTGTGGGTTGAGGGTCTTCAAGGAGCTTGCAGCAGTGCTCAGATGAGTTTGCTGCAGCATTTCTCACCTCCTCCTGGAGTCTGTGTCATTGACTCTGAGCCAACTCACCCTCAACCCCCAAGAGGAGGTAGGGTCCATCAGAGAGTTGTCTTGGGCAACATCTGACACCCAATGTCTTTGTTCTCCTTTTTTGTGGACTTTTCTCCTAATGCTTCTGATGCTGCAAGGATTATGCTTATGCTTAGGCCTGATCTGCTCTTCTTCTCCTCGAGATGCTGCTGTTGTGCCCAATTCCATAGCTTCTTCGATGAATTGGCCCCTTAGTGTTTTATGTTGTGGGTCCCATTAACATGAGTGAGTTGACCTCATTTCTGTCTTCTTTGTCTTTTCTGTCTGTCCCTCCTGGTAATCTCACTTTTGGTCTTGGCTTGGTTTGAGAGTGAGTATGAGGTAAGCGTGAGACAGACATGAGGTAAGGTTGAGGCAAGTATGCAGCAAACATCCTACCAGCTTGTATTGGCCATCTTTATGTTTTTTTGTTGTCTTTGCCTGACCTTGCTGTGGCAAGTGGACTGTGAGCATGCAGCAGTCATTTTTGATTTTTTTGCTGTCTTTGGGTGATCATCCTGTGACAAGCATGAGGTGGCCATCTTTTCTTTCTTCTTTGTCTACTCTGTCCATTCATTTTCACTTTTGACTGAATTCATCCTGGTACTTGACATAGGAGCTGGTTTCCCAGGTGGTGGTACCAGGGATCAACTCCCGAACAACTTTTCTTTCATGGGTACAACATCCAGGCATAAGGCCTTTGAGCTACACCTGAGGGAGTACCCTGCTTAGTGCAACTTAACTTTTGTTGCCTCTTCTGTCATATTTGTCATATCTATTGGTTGGTTGTTTCCTTTGAGCTTGTTGCTATGGGTTCTCTCCTCTCTACTGTCAAGTAACCCCAGATTAGACCTCTGAAAACCCTTCTTGTTACTCACAGTTTCAAGGTTAAGACTCATGATCTGGATCAATTTTTGGAGGAGTCACCTATATTGGCCTCCTGAATGTCCCTGGAGAACATGTGGGACACTGACTTCTGGATGCTTGTTTTTTTTTTTCTTACCCAGAAGTGTGAGGTACAGACTTGGATAATTCCTCCCTTGTTCTTTGTCCTCATCCTCCTTGTAGTCATTTCCAGTCTTAAGAATTCTTTCTCGAGTCCTGGGGCCTCTGGCGGGAGCCTTCAGATCATCGCTTTGGGATCCAGACCAGCCTGTGCTGCAATGCCACATCTCCAGGTCCTGCAAGAGGCAAGAGGGGCATCCCAGAGGCCAGCTGGGAGGAGTCAGTGTGCTCTGGTGAGTCCAGGGGGCCCCTGCGGGAGCCTTCAGGTATCTGCTTCGGGATCTGAACAGCCTGGGCCACAGCACTTGGTGTCCAGGAAGTGCAAGAGACTTGATGTGCACCCAGGAGCAGACTGCGAGCCCATAGCTTGCTCCAGCGGCATGGAACGTAGGTTCCAGTCCCGAGGCCTCTAGTAGGAGCCCTCAGATCTCCGCTTCCGGATCCAGAACAGCTTGGGCTGCAACACCACATCTCCAGGTTCTGCAAGAGGCAGAAGGGGCATCCGGGAGACCAGCTGGGAGGAGTCAGTGTGCTCTGGTGAGTCCAGCAGGCCCCTGCGGGAGCCTTCAGGTATCTGCATCAGGATCTGAAAAGCCTGGGCCACAGCACCCAGTCTCCAGGTAGTTCAGGAGGTCAGCTGTGCACCAGAGGCCACCTGGGAAGAGGCAGCTTGCACTGGTGAGTCCAGCATTGACAAGACCAACTAATACCAGTGAGAACTAGATGGCAAAAGGCAAATGCAGGAAAGTCACTAACAGAAATCAAGGCAATATGGCAGCATCTGAACGAAATTCTCCATTAACAGCATGTCCTGGATACCCCAGCACACCAGTAAAACAAAATTTGGATTTAAAATCACTGGTCATGATGCTGGTACAGGAACACATGAAGGACATACATAAAGAAATTCAGGAGAACTTTGGTCAACAGGCTGAGGTCATGAAAGAGGAAACACAAAAAGCTCTTAAAGAATTACAGGAAAGCACAAACAAGCAAGTGAAGGAGCTAAGTAAAACCATCCAGGATCTAAAATCAGAATTAGAAAGAACTAAGAAAACTCAAAGGGAGACAACTTTGGAGATAGAAAACCTTGGGAAGAAATCAGTGGACATAGACGCAAATATCAACAACAGAATACAAGAGATAGAAGAAAGAATCTCAGATGCTGAAGATACCATAGAAACCATGGACTCAACAGTTAAAGAAAATGCAAAATGCAAAAAGCTTGTAACCCAAAATATCCAGGAAATCCAGGACACAATGAGAAGACCAAACCTAAGGATCATAGGCATAGATGAGAGTGAAGATTTACAACTTAAGGGGCCAGCAAATATCTTCAATAAAATTATGGGAGAAAACGTCCCTCACCTAAAGAGAGAGATGCACATGAATATACAAGAAGCCTACAGAACTCCAAACAGACTGGACCAGAACAGAAATACCTCCCATCACATAATAATCAAAACCCCAAATGTACTAAACAAAGAAAGAGTATTAAAGGCAGTAAGAGAAAAAGGCCAAGTAACATATAAAGGAAGACCTATCAGAATCACAGCAGACTTTTAACCTGAGACTATGAAAGCTAGAAGATCCTGGGAAGAACTCATGCAAACTCTAAGAGAACACAAATGCCAGCCAAAACTACTATACCCAGCAAAACTCTCAATCACCATAGATGGAGAAACTAAGATATTCCATGACAAAACCAAGTTTACCCAATATCTATCCACAAACCCAGCCCTACAAAGGATATTGGAGGAAAACACCAATACAAGGAGAAAAACTTCACCCTGGAAAAAGCAAGATAGTAACCTTCTGTCATCAAACCCAAAAGAAGTTAACCAATCAAATTTAAAAAATAGCATCAAAAATGACAGGAAGTAACAATCACTATTCCTTAATATCTCTTAACATCAATGGACTCAATGCCCCAGTAAAAACACATAGACTAACCAACTGGATACATAAACAGGACACTACATTTTGCTGTATACAGGAAACACACCTCAGGTTCAAAGACAAACACTACCTTAGAGTAAAAAGCTGGAAGACAATTTTACAAGCAAATGCTCTCAGGAAACAAGATGGAGTAGTCATTCTAATATCAGATACAATTGCCTTTCTACCAAAAGTCATCAAAAGAGACTCTGAGGGACACTTCTTGCTGGTTAAAGGAAAAATACAACAAGAAGAACTCTCAATACTAAACATCTATGCTCCAAATGCAAGGGCACCCTCATTCACAAAAGAAACTTTATTAAAGTTCAAAGCACACATTGCAACTAACACAGTAATTGTGGGTGACTTTAACACTGCACTTTCCTCAATGGACCGATCAGGAAAACAGAAACTAAACAGGGACACAATGAAACTAATTGAAGCTTTGGACGAATTAGATTTAATACACACACACACACACACACACACACACACACACACACACACACACACATATATATATATATATTAAATTCTATCCTAAAGCAAAAGAATATACCTTTTTCTCAACACCTCATGGTACCTTCTCCAAAATTGACCATATAATTAGTCATAAGACAGAACTCAACAAATATAAGAAGATCAAACTAATCCCATGCCTCCTAACAGACCACTATGGAGTAAAAGTGGTTTCAATAGCAACAAAAAGAACAGAAAACCCACATGCATGTTGAAACTGAACAATATTCTACTCAATGATACCTTGGTCAAGGCAGAAATAAAGAAAGAAATTAAAGACTTTTTAGATATTATTGAAAATGAAGACACAACATACCCAAATATTTGGGACACAATGAAAGCAGTGCTAAGAGGAAAATTCATAGCCCTGAGTGCCTCCAAAAAGAAAATGGAGAGAGCATACACTACCAACTTAATGACACACCTGAAAGCCCTGGAACAAAAAGAAGCTATTTCACCCAGGAGGAGTAGAAGGCAGGAAATCATCAAACTCAGGGTCAAAATCAATCAAGTAGAAACAAAGAGAACCATACAAAGAATCAACAAAACCAGGAGCTGGTTATTTGAGAAAATCAACAAGATAGATAAACCCTTAGCCAGACTGACCAAAGGGCACAGAGACAGTATCCAGATTAACAAACTTAGAAATGAAAAGGGAGATATAACAACAGAAACTGAGGAAATTCAAAAAATCCTTTGATCCTACTACAAAAGCCTATACTCAACACAACTGGAGAATCTGGAGGAAATGGACAGTTTCCTAGACAGATATCCAACACCAAAACTAAATCATGATCAAATAGATCAACTAAACAGTCCCATAACACCTGAAGAAATAAAAAAGGGTCATAGAAAGTCTCCCAACCAAAAAATAGCATGGGACTAGATGGCTTCAGTGCAGAATTCTATCAGACTTTATAGAAGACCTAACACCAATACTCTTCAAACTATTCCACAAAATAGAAACAGAAGGAACTCTACCCAACTCATTCTATGAAGCCACAATTATGCTGATACCAAAACCACACAAAGATCCAACAAAGAAAGAAAACTTCAGGCCAATTTCCCTTATGAATATTGATGCAAAAATACTTATATAAAATTCTTGCCAACCGAATCCAAGAACACATCAAAATGATCATCCACCATAATCAAGTAGGCTTCATCCCAGAGATGCAGGGATGGTTCAATATAAGGAAATCCATCAATGCTATCCACTACATAAACAAACTCAAAGTAAAAAACCATATGGTCATCTCATTAGATGCAGAAAAAGCATTTGACAAAATCCAGCATCCTTTCATGCTAAAAGTCATAGAAACAACAGAAATTCAAGACCCATACCTAAACATTGTTAAATCAATATACAGCAAACCGGTAGCCAACATCAAACTAAATGGAGAGAAACTCGATACAACCCCACTAAAATCAGGGACTAGACAAGGCTGTCCTCTCTCTCCATATCTTTTCAATATTGTACTTGAAGTTCTAGCTAGAGCAATTAGACAACATAAGGAGGTCAAGGGGATACAAATTGGAAAGGAAGAAGTCAAATTATCACTATTTGCAGATGACATGATAGTCTACTTAAGTGATCTGCAAACCTCCACCATTGAACTCCTACAGCTGATAAACAACTTCAGCAAAGTGGCTGGTTACAAAATCCACTCAGTTAATAAAAGCTAATCAGTTGCCTTCCTATACTCAAAGGATAAGCAGGCTGAGAAAGAAGTTAGGGAAATGACACCCTTCACAATAGCCACAAACAATATAAAGTATCTTGGTGTGACTCTAACCAAACAAGTGAAAGATGTATATGACAAGAACTTCAGGTCTCTGAAGAAGGAAATCGAAGAAGACCTCAGAAAATGGAAAAATCTGCCATGCTCATCGATCGATCGGCAGGATTAATATAGTTAAAATGGCCATCTTCCCAAAAGCAATCTACAGATTCAATGCAATCCCCATCAAAATCCCAACTCAGTTTTTCACAGAGTTAGAAAAAGCAATTCTCAAATTCATCTGGAATAACAAAAACCCAGGATAGCTAAAACTATTCTCAACAGCAAAAGAAATTCTGGGGGAATCAGTATCCCTGACTTCAAGCAATACTACGGAGCAATAGTGTTAAAAACTGCATGGTATTGGCACAGTGTCAAACAAGTGGACCAATGGAATAGAATTGAAGATCCAGAAGTGAACCCACACACCTACGGTGACTTGATCTTCCACAACGGAGCCAAAAACATCCAGTGGAAAAAAGATAGCCTTTTCAACAAATGGTGCTGGTTCAATTGGAGGTCAGCATGCAGAAGAATGCGAATTGATCCATTCTTATCTCCATGTACCAAACTTCACTCCAAGTGGATCAAGGACCTCCAGGCAAACCCAGACACATTGAAAGTAATAGTAAAGAAACTGGGGAAGACCCTAGAGGACATGGGCTTGGGGGAAAAGTTCCTGAACAGATCACCAATAGTTTATGCTCTAAGATAAAGAATTGACAAATGGGACCTCATAAAATTACAAAGTTTTTGTAAGGCAAAGGACACTGTTAAAAGGACAAAGCAGCAGTCATCAAATTCGGAAAGGATATTAACCAACTCTAGATCTGATAGAGGGCTAATATCCAATATATACAAGGACCTCAAGAAGTTAGACCCCAGGGAACCAAATAACCCTATTAAAAATGGGGCACAGATCTAAACAAAGAATTTTCAGTTGAAGAAATTTGGATGGCTGAGAGGCACCTTAAGAAGTGCTCAACATCATTCATCATTAGGGAAATGTAAATCAAAACAACCCTGAGATTTCACCTTACACCAGTCAGAATGGCTAAGGTCAAAAACTCAGGAGACAGCAGGTGTTGGCGAGGATGTGGAGAAAGAGGAACACTCCTCCACTGCTGTAAGGTGGGGCTGTAAGATGGTACAACCACTTTAGAAATCAGTCTGGCAGTTCCTCAGAAAACTAGACATGACACTTCCAGCGAACCCCGCTATACCTCTCCTGGGCATATACCCAAAGGATTCCCCGGCATGCAATAAACACGCATGCTCCATTATATTCATAGCAGCCTTATTTATAATAGCAAGAAGCTGGAAAGAACCCAGATGCCCCTCAAAGGAGGAATGGATACAGAAAATGTGGCATATTTACACAATGGAATACTACTCAGCAATTAGAAACAATGAATTCACAAAATTTTTAGGCAAATGGTTTGATCTGGAAAATATCATCCTAAGTGAGGTAACCCAGTCACAAAAGAATACACATGGAATGCAATCTCTGATAAGTGGATATTAATTAGCCCAGAAGCCCTGAATACCCAAGGCACAAATTGCATAACAAATGACTCCCATGAAGAAGTATGGAGAAGGTCCTGATCCTGGAAAGAATTGATCTAGCATTGGAGGGGAATATAAGGACAGAGAAAAAAGGAAGGAGGTGATTGGAGAATGGATGGAGAGAATAAGGTTTATGGAACATATGGGGAGGGGGGGGGATCTGGAAAGGGGAAATCATTTGGAATGTAAACAAAGAATATAGAAAATAAAAATAAAAAAAGTTCCTTTGAGGCACACAGACCCCTTAGTTTCCAGTCTCTGCTCAGTCCCATGATTTTAATACCTAAAAAGAATCATATTCCCATCTACAAACTCATTTTTAAGGAAGGTGTGATGGGTGCCAAAAGGAATGTCCGTACGCCTTAATACCCCAAGCTGGCAGACAGGAATGTGTCAAACATTCATGTCATCAAGGATATGCAGCCCTTCCAGTCTCAAGGCTACTTGAATGTGCAGATTGCTTAGAGAAATTTCTACTGATACCTTATAAATGAGGATATCGAATATCTCCGAGATTACCTCCACCTACCTCCAGAGATCATGCCTAACACACTGTGCAACAACCATCTGAAAACTGGAAGGCTTTGGACAAAAAGTCCAGAGGGTGGGCATCCTGCAAGAGTCACAAGAGGGGAGGCAAACAGAAACAACTACAGAAGGAGTGCTGTGTCCCCTGGAGCTGACAACTGGGGCTGGCTCAGTAACCAAATTCCAGTTTAGAGGTGGTTTTGGTCATGGACAGGGTCAGCCATGTCAGTGAAGTTGGAGATTATGTTGTATTGAATAAACTTTAAGGAAAAAATAACCTTTGATAATGAGCCAGATCTACTCCTGACATGTCCTAATTTCACCCACAGACAGACTGCTGCCCAAAAAGGAGAAACAGATGCAAGATAGTCAACTGCTAATCTCTACCAATACAGGGTAACCTAGTCCTTCATAATTCCTGCTTCACTGAAGATCTGTCACATGTTCTGGGCCAGAAGACTGAAGATAGATGCTCCAACCTTAAAAGGAATATGGAAATGAACAAGGCAGTCAGCTGTCTCTGCCCGTTGTTTAAATTTTTGGAAGCTACATTGCTGCATACTCCAAGAATTATTTTTTTTATTTTTATTATTATTTTATGCTCTTGTATATTACTGATTTTCTTTCCATCTCTCATTTATCATTTGGGGCATTTTTATTCTTTCTTTTGGTTACTTTGGCTAAGAGCTTATCAATGATGTTTATTCATTCAAAGAATTTATTTGTTCATTGATTATCTGTATCATTTACCCCATTCTTATTTCATAATTTTCTTCCCTAATCTTAATTTTTTTCATTCTTTCTTTCTCTTTTTGTGCTTTCTTTCTTTTTACTCATTTGGGGTATGATTTGTTATGGTCTTCCAGTGCTGCAAGATGAGTCACTAATCCATTTATTTGAGGCCTCTATGACTTCTAAATATAGACACTTAGAGGATTTTAAGAGGATAAACATCCTTCTTAAAATACTTTAATGGCATAGCACAGGTTTTCATATTTTTTACATTTGTTTGCTTATTTTTATTTCATGTGCATGGATGTTATATGTCTTTATATCTGTGAACAGCATGCATGCATTGCCCATAGAAATTGGAGTTACATGTGAGTGTGAGCATTGCATTCATGTGAGTGCTGAGAAATGAATCCAGGTTCCTTGCAAGAGCAGCCAGTGTTCTTATCCCCTGAGTACATGTGGGTTTTTTGGTTGTTTGACTGGTTTGGTTTTCTTTTTGGTTTTGTTGTTTGCTTGTTTTAGATTTATCAACATGCATACACTGGAAACTCAGCAGAGGTTCCCTTCAGGAAGAACAAGTGATCTCCCTTAACCCCTGAGCCATTTCTCCATCATTCATATGGTACAAGGGCACCTGCTTATTTTTAGCTTCGGTTACTTGGGGAAATGATGGTTTTCAATCATTTGACTAAATGAGTATCAGCCTTTATGTCAAGATGCTTTTCTCTGATGCAAGATTATCCTGAATTTATATTTGCAGGTGGGGTGTGTGCATACATATTCATGTGTTTATATTATGTGAAAGAGGATATGTTGCATATATTTTTATTCTTCTGTCATAGATTACCTCCAAACCACAGTCTCCTCTTCCACCAGCCTCTCTTCCATCCATATCCCCTTTCCTTCAGCTATAGGCCAAGTCCATCCTATACCACACTGCCCAATCACCATGCCCTTCTTTGCTTCAGAAAAAGCAGGCCTCCTAGGGACATCAACCAAACAAGTTATAACAAACTACAATAACACTAGGCACATCTCATAAAGTCTGGACAAAGCAACATAGTAGGGTGAAAAGTTTCTCACAAATAGGCAAAAGAATCAGCGAGAACTTCAGCCCACATTTTTCATATTTCCACAATAGCACCAACCTATTTAGCCATACCATATATGCAGATGACCTAGGACAAAACCCAACAGAATCACTGATGTCTCAAGTCACAAGGAAGAAAAGTCAGTTAATTCTGTGATCACTGTTCTCATAGTGTGCCACTGACCCCTCTGCTTCATCCAAGTCCTCCTCTCCCACCTCTAAAAACTTCCTGAGCTCTGGTTAATGTTTGGCTGTGGTTCTCTGCACTGGTTTTAACAAATGATGTTAACTGTATGTTGGTATGTAGAAGAATGCAAAAAAATCTGTATGTATCAACTTGCATAAAACTCAAGTCAAATGAACCAAAAACCTCAAGTTAAAACCAGATACACTGAATCTGAAAGAGGAGAAAGTATGGAATAATATTCAATGGGTTGGCAAGGATACAACTTCCTGAACAGAACATCAACAGCTCAAGCACTAAGATTAACAATTAATAAGTGGGGCCTAATGAAACTCTAAAGTTTCTGTAAAGCAAAGAATGCTATCAATAGGACAAAAAAGGCAGCGCACAGAATATGAAAAGATCTTCACCTACTCCACATTTGACAGAGGGCTAATATTCAAAATATGTAAAGAACTCAAGAAACTAGATACCAATAAACCAAATAATCCAATTAAAATGGTGTAAAGATTTAAACAGAATTCTCAATGGCAGAGAAGCATTTAAAGAAATGTTCAGCATCCTTAGGCATTAGAAAATTACAAATCAAAATGACTTTGAGATTCCAATTTGCACCTTGCAGAATGGCTAAGATCAAACAGAAGTAGCAACTCATGCTTATGAAGATGCAGGCCAAGGGGAACAGTCCTTCACTGCTGGTGAGAGTGCAAACCTGTGCAACCACTTTGGAAATCAGTATGGAAGTTTCTCAGAAAATGGCATATCAATTTAATCTACAATTTTGTTAAGGCTGTATAGTGAATGTGTTGATTTTTGTGAACACAATCTGTTTGTAATTATTTTTCATGGTAATGGAATTGAGTGCAAATAACATCTGTCTTGTGAAACTCTGATGCATCAGAGGGTTGCTTTTCTAACCCCTGAAATCTAAGCAATTTTCCACTAGAAGAATTAAGTTGTGCAAGTACTCTCTCTATGCCTTGGCTTTCTGACTTCAGCATTTGCAAATTTGCAAAAGTTTTCTTCACACATCTCTCTTTTAACATCGTTAAGGTAAGAATGTAAAATAGTACCAGAATGTCTTATCTCACAGATGCGATTTGATGAATTCTGTCATTAGCTTTATACTTTATAAAAAGTTACATTTTTATTACTTCAATGTAGTGGATATTCTTCCACGTGTAGGTGTGTGCTCATGTATGCAGATGCCCCCAGAAATCATGGAAACTCCCTGAAACTAGAATTTCAGGTAGTCATAGCCACTTGATATGTGTCGCGACCAACCTCGCCAGCAAGGAATGAGGCAACATAGGAGGATCTTCTCCAAGCAGTTTACTCAGGATCCCTGTACAAGCTTCTTCTGACCCCAGAGATATAAATAAGCCAAGCCCTTAAATACTAATAGCTAGCCAATCAGGCTTAACCACGTGGGCATTGCTGATAGGCTGTATCCATGCGGAAGGCGCAAGATTCAACAGGCTCCACCCAAATAAGGAGTTGTTTACGATGGGGAGCCTGCCAGCAGGAAGGCAGAAAGCAGAAACCCACACCATTTTAAGGGCGTGGTAGCAAGCAGCTCCCTACAGTTCCTCCTTTTTCTTTTTAAACATGCATTCAGGTGAGAATAGAGGTTTGACCTCTGATATATCGTTTGCCCATCAGGTGGACTCATGGACCTTGTTTTGACGCCCTTCTGAGCCATCAGCCCATTGGATTTCATCAAACCCATCCAGTACCTTTTGCTCAGAGACTGGTTCTGGGGTACCAACCCATGTGCAGTCAAACATGCTCCTCTCAAGGGCTCTCCAATCATGGGCCCCTGAGTGCAGTGCTTAGCCTTGCATCCTGAGCATGGAAAGCAATCTTATTAGGCCTTCATGGCTGCCAGCCAGGCCTGGGAGGACTGTCCAGCTTCAATGGATGTGAATGCCTGTACCATCATTGCAACCTGTCTTTGTTGGATAAACCTCATTCTGCAGATGCACCACAGGCAAACAATTGAAAGTACTATCAAAAGGATGGCAAGGGCATGCTTTTCATTTACACTTCCCTCCTCTTTATCTAAAGGTGAATAAGGTATATCAAGAGACTTGTTAGAACTAAAAAGACAAGGAAACAGCTTAGCATCATGGCATATAGGTATGGGTCTTGGGAACACCGACAAGATCGCCCATCTTGGCTCCATCTACACCAGCATCAACGTCTCACTGAGAATCAGTAACAGCAGGAGGATCTTCATTTTTATTGCAGTGTCTGGTCAGCCACTCAGACACCCACAGTGGGTCTTGTTGAGTCTGAGGAAACATACAAACAGAACCTCTCGCCCACACCAACACTGGATCAGGGCCATGCCATAATCCAGTAAGCACATCCTTCCATTTAACATAACCCTTCAAGGTATTATTAGGGCATTGGTGCTGATCAGCTGCAGCCAAACCATCATTATCCAGATTCAAAAAATTTAAAGTAAATAATGCCAATGAAAGTCGTTCTTTGGGTGTTCTACCATACCCAATTCCCTCTTTTTGTTTTGTTAAACATTCCTTAAGGGTACAATGAGCACATTCAACAATGCCTTGGCCCTGAGGATTATAGGGTAGACCATGATTCAAGATTATATTCATTTGCTTGCAAAAGGATTGAAAAGACTGAGCTGTATAGGCAGGGCCATTGTCTGTCTTAAGCTGTTGAGGTTGCCCCCAAGCTGCCCATGCTTCAAGGCAACGTGTAATAACGTTACATGTCTTCTCTCCACTCAAGGCTGTAGCATGAATGATGCCAGAACAAGTATCCACAGAAACATGAACATATTTTAAAGTTCCAAATTCAGAAATATGAGTAACATCCATCTGCCAAATTTTTAAAGGTAGCAAACCTCTTGGATTAATTCCTAAACTAGGGGGATGATTATAAACAGCACATTGTTGACATTCAAGCACAATTTGTCTGGCATCTGCTCAGGATAATCCAAACCTTCGTTGCAAGGTCTTTGAAGGAACATGAAATTGCTTATGAAAAATTCGGGCATTTTCCAAATCAGAACTCAAAAAGGCATATTCCATTCTAGTGCAACGATCAACCAGATCATTTCCTTCACTTAATGGGCCAGGCAAGCCTGTATGAGCTCAAATATGTTGTATAAAAATTTTTGACACTCTCAGCCAAATGATCTCTCAGTAATTGACAAACAGTACTGCTTTGTTTTATAGGTCCGGCCACCTCAAGAATTTTTACAGCATTTACCACATATGCAGAATCGGAAAGCAAATTGAAGGGAAAAGGCATTTTTTTTAAAAGACTTCCAAGACAATTTGCAACTCAACCACCTGTGGAGAATTTGGCTGGAATTGATACAGGACTGGTTTCTGATGTTCTACCATATACACCCCACATCCAGTTTTTGATCCATCTGTAAATATATTGGGAGCATCTGGCAAAGGATTTTGTGCGGTTACTTTTGGAAACACAACAGGAGGTTCTTTAAAAAAGAAAAGCAAAGGATGCTTGGGATAATGATTATCTATAATAGCATGGAAACTACAGCGCAATATGGCCCAGTCATCAATTGCTCCACATAATATTTGCACTTGAAAAGCAGTATATGGAATAATTATGGAGGTTGGATATCTCCCAAAAAACTGCACGCACTGTTGTATTCCATTAAGGGCCAATTTTGCAACAGCAGTGGGGTAATACTCTATGGATTTTGCTGGTGAGGCTTTATGATGAATCCATAATAAGGGTCCTGCCTGCCATAACAGCCCTGTAGGCTGCAAAAAGGTAGGCAGAATGCACAGAATGATATCCAAGTCCTATGTGCAACGATATAGTACTGCATCTTGTAGTCCTTGCTCTACCTTTCTCAAGGCCACTCGAGCCTCCTTAGTTAATTGTCTAGGAGAATCCAGGGCTGAATCACCAGCCAAAAGATTGAATAATGGCCTTAATGCATAGTTAGGTATTTTCAAATAGCTTCGGATCCAGTTTATATCACCCAACAACTTCTGAAAGTCATTAAGTGTTAGAGATTATCCTTTCTAATTTCAATCTTTTGTGGGACTAGTGTAAGAGGATCCAATCTTGCTCCCAAATAAGAGACTACACTGGTTTTTTGAACCTTATCAGGGGCAACAAACAATTGCTTTCTTCTCAATAATCTTATTAGCTCTTCATAAGCCTGATCCAAAACCTTCTCATCTTTATTACTCAGAAGGATATCATCCATGTAGTGGATGCATCTTACTCTGGAATATTGCTCTTTTAGAGGAGTGATGACAGCACTCACAAATACTTGACACATAGTGGGGCTATTAGCCATGCCCTGGGGTAACACTTTCCATTCATACCTCTTATCAGGTTCCTCCTGAACAGGAAGGGATGGTAAATGCAAACTGCTCCCTGTCCTTAATGTAGAGAAGGATTGAAAAGAAACAGTCTTTTATATCTATTATTATGACTGGCCAATGGGTAGGTAAGGCAGACAACAAGGGAAGGCCTCGCTGCACTGGACCCATCACTTGCATTTGTTGATTAATAGCGCGGAGGTCATGAAGCAGCCTCCATTTTCCTGTTTTCTTTTTTATAACGAAAATGGGTGTGTTCCAAGGAGATACTGAGGTTTGAATGTGCCCAAGGGAGAGCTGTTCACTTACTAAGGAATGAGCTGCTGCAAGCTTTTCAAAGGAAAGGGGTTATTGAGGAACCCACACCGGTTCTTCTGTCTTCCATGTGATGGGAATACCCTCCTCAATGGCCCCTAGGAAAAACCCAGACCTTGCCAATCGGGTCTTTGTTGAGCAACAACTGGGCTAGTCCTTCCTTGTAAAAATGTCCCAATGCGCCTTCCGGGGTAATGCCCCATCTGCTTCATGAGTTGTTGTGAGACTTCTGAATATTCATTGGTTAATTTATAGCCCATATTCTTCAGCAAATCCCTCCCCCATAGGGTGATTGGCAAATCTAGGACATATGGCTGTATTACACCAGAGTGTCCTTCCTGATCTTGCCACTTAAGCTGTCTTGCACTAATATCCAGGGCCTTTGCATAACCCAAGCCCTGTAACGTTTGAGAGGAGGTCTGGATTGGCCAGCTTGCTGGCCAATACTTTTTAGCTATTATGCTTTTGTCAGCTCCAGTGTCCAGTAGTCCCGGAATTTGTCTATTTTCAATTTGCAACTCTACAATGGGGTGCTGGTCTAAATCCAGTGCCAAAAATGTAAGGTCATTGCCAGTGGATCCGAACTCTTTTTTCCCCCTATTTATTTTCTGAGCTGGAAACTTTGCATGCAAACTAGGGTGCACAATGAGTTGAGCTATTCTATCTCCTGGGGAAATAACTGTAATTCATTTTGGGGACTCTACCATTATCTTGACTATTCCTTTAAAATCTGGATCAATAATCCCCGGGTGCACTATTAAGCCTCTCAAAGCAGTGGAATATCTACCAATGAGTTGGCCCACGGTATCACATTCATTAAGAAATCTCTGTAAGATCGATTTCTTGATCTTTAAATTCTTTGATAAAAGCAGCTCCTGAAGAGCCAGAAAAATTGGATGAGACTGTCAGGTCCCCATTTTAAAAATTAAGGCTCTAAGTCCTTTTACTTGTGATCACTAGGGGTGCATGTCGGTCAGCAAAACCAGAACACGACTCCCCAAAAAAGAATGCTGGTGTCATAGGCAGTCCTTAGTTAGGTCTTCCTGCAGGAGATACTTCCACAGCTGTATGGCCCCCAGCATTTACATAGAGGCAGTCCTGCTGTTCCTGCTATTCCTTCTACATATCCACACTTTTGATTTTAGATTTTTTCTAGTGGTAACAGAGTGCAATTGTCTAAACATTGTGGACAGCACCTTGGAGAATTTCAATATCTAAGTGCCTATCTTAGGCTGTCTTGTCTTCCAGAATCTCACCTGTCATTGACTATCAGCCCTCAAAGAGATATATATGACACAAGAGGCATGTCACACAAAGGGGAGAAAAGGAAGAGTCTACATGGTGCTCTAACGGATCTCTGCCATCCATGCTTTGATCACTTCCTTAGGGTGGCCACAATATGGATTTTTGAGAGGCATCAGCACCTGAAGAGTTCCCTTATTTATGGAACACTGCCTGGAGATATTCTATGCAAAACACTTAAACAAAATAATTATTAGTATGAGAATTTCCCACATCATAGCATTAGTGGCTAAGGGGTCAACAGCCTCTTAATATTGTCCCATTAAAGAGACAGTTACCATTAGAAGAGTAAGGGGTCTTAAATCAAGACAATTAGAGTGACCATGTGAGTCCCAATTGTTCATTATGGGGTCATATTGAAATGTAATAGGAACCCAGTTAACATAGAGAGTAGTACTGAATACATTAACATACCATGTATGAGGTTAGATGATAATATTGGATATTCCCTAGTGAATTTTCCAGCCCTCCATCACACAGCCTCCAACTGCTTTGATAGGAGTGAAGAGACATACATGACAAAATGTGACCACAGCTTTTGTTACAAGTGTACTCATCAGAGTTTGAAGGACAATAATAGATGCCCCAAGTGTAATTATCTTGTGGGCAATATAAACCATCTCTATCCTAATTGCTTGGGAATGAGATTGTTCTAAAACAGAAGCAAAGATCTGAGGAAAATATTTTCAAATTGGAACCCTTATTGAGTAGCACCAATAGGTATAGGTGGCAAATTTTTCAAGATTTGCTGGGAACTCATCAAGGTAAACTTGATTTGACCAATGTTAACCTCATATTGGAATTACTAGTGCAGGATGGCAGTGTTCCTAAGAGATAGGATGTCCAATGAAAATTGTATGTGAGGCACCCTTGGAAAATGAGGAATGGGTGGACATGGTATGCTTGGGGGATCCTTTGGGGATTTAAAATCATTAAGGGGAGTGTGAGTCTCCAAACATGGTGGCATAAATTAGATTACCATGAAAGTCCCCATAAATCACTGCAGGAGTAAACTGGAGGAACCACTGAAGGGGCAGGAGGAGAAGAGGATTGAGTGAGGGACATTGGAAAGCAGCACTAGAGGACAGTTTGGAGCCTGTCAGCCAGAGGATTGGAGCAGAGACATGCTCATCCTCATAGCTAAAATCAACCTGATTGCCAAGAGAAAGCAGTGGGGGTCAGCAATGGAAAGATGACTATTAGCCTGATCCTATCAGTGATTGTTATGGGTACAACCACTTCTTCTGAGAAAGAATTCTTTTTTTCTTTTTTTTAATTAATATTTTTATTTTCTATATTCTTTGTTTACTTTCCAAATGATTTCCCCTTTCTCAGATCCCCCCTCCCCATATGTCCCATAAAACTTCTTCTCTCCATCCATTCTCCAATCACCTCCCTCCTTTTTTCTCTGTCCTTATATTCCCCTCCAATGCTAGATCCATCCTTTCCAGGATCAGGACCTTCTCCCTACTTCTTCATGGGAGTCATTTGTTATGCAGTTTGGGCCTTGGGTATTTAGGGCTTCTGGGCTAATTAATATCCACTTATCAGAGATTGCATTCCATGTGTATTCTTTTGTGACTGGGTTACCTCACTTAGAATGATATTTTCCAGATCAAACCATTTGCCTAAAAATTTTATGAATTTATTGTTTCTAATTGCTGAGTAGTATTCCATTGTATAAATATACCACATTTTCTGTATCCATTCCTCCTTTGAGGGGCATCTGGGTTCTTTCCAGCTTCTGGATATTATAAATAAGGCTGCTATGAACATAATGGAGCATGTGTCTTTATTGCATGCCAGGGAATCCTTTGGGTATATGCCCAGGAGAGATATAGCAGGGTCCTCCGGATGTGTCATGTCTAGTTTTCTGAGGAACCGCCAGACTGATTTCCAAAGTGGTTGTACCATCTTACAGCCCCACCAGCAGTGTAGGAGTGTTCCTCTTTCTCCACATCCTCGCCAACACCTGCTGTCTCCTGAGTTTTAGACCTTAGCCATTCTGACTGGTGTAAGGTGAAATCTCAGGGTTGTTTTGATTTGCATTTCCCTAATGACTAATGATGTTGAGAACTTCTTAAGGTGCCTCTCAGCTCCAAATTTCTTCAGGTGAAAATTCTTTGTTTAGATCTGTACCCCATTTTTTAATAGGGTTATTTGGTTTCCTGGGGTCTAACTTCTTGAGTTCTTTGTATATATTGGATATTAGCCCTCTATCAGATGTAGGGTTGGTGAATATCCTTTCCCAATTTGATGGTTGCCATTTTGTCCTTTTAACAGTGTCCTTTGCCTTACAGAAACTTTGTAATTTTATAAGGTCCCATTTGTCAATTCTTGCTCTTAGAGCACATGCTATTGGTGTTCTGTTCAGAAACTTTCTCCCTGTACCGATGTCCTCAATGGTCTTCCCCAGTTTCTTTTCTATTAGCTTCAGAGTGTCTGGCTTTATGTGGAGGTCCTTGATCCATTTGGATTTTAGCTTAGTACAAGGATACAAGGATGGATCGATTCGATTCTTCTGCATGCTGACCTCTAGTTGAACCAGCACCATTTGTTGAAAAGGCTATCTTTTTTCCATTGGATGTTTTCAGCCTCTTTGTCGAGGATCAAGTGGCCATATGTGTGTGGGTTCATTTCTGGATCTTCAATCCTGTTCCATTGATCCTCCAGCCTGTCACTGTACCAATACCATGCAGTTTTTAACACTATTGCTCTGTAGTATTGCTTGAGGTCAGGGATACTGATTCCCCCAGACTTTCTTTTGTTGCTGAGAATAGTTTTAGCTATCCTGGGTTTTTTGTTATTCCAGATGAATTTGATAATTGCTCTTTCTAACTCTGTGAAGAATTGAGTTGGGATTTTGATGGGTATTGCATTGAATCTGTATATTACTTTTGGCAAAATGGCCATTTTAACTATATTGATTCTACCGATCCATGAGATTGGGAGGTTTTCCCATTTTTTGAGGTCTTCTTCCATTTCCTTCTTCAGAGTCTTGAAGTTCTTGTCATACAGATCTTTCACATGTTTGGTAAGAGTCACCCCAAGATACTTTATACTGTTTGTGGCTAATGTGAAGGGGGTCATTTCCCTAATTTCTTTCTCAGCTTGCTCATCCTTTGAGTATAGGAAGGCCACTGATTTGCTTGAGTTGATTTTATAACCTGCCTCTTTGCTGAAGTTTTTTATCAGCTGTAGGAGTTCTCTAGTGGATTTTTTTGGGTCAGTTAGGTAGACTATCATGTCATCTGCAAATAATGGTAGTTTGACTTCTTCCTTTCCAATTTGTATCTCTTTGACCTCCTTATGTTGTCGAATTGCCCGAGCTAGTACCTCAAGTACAATATTGAAGAGATAAGGAGAAAGGGGGCAGCCCTGTCTAGTCCCTGATTTGAGTGGGATTGCTTCAAGTTTCTCTCCATTTAGTTTGATGCTGGCTACCGGTGTGCTGTATATTGCTTTTGCTTTGTTTAGGTATGGGCCTTGAATTCCTGTTCTTTCCAAGACTTTAAGCATCAAAGGACGCTGAATTTTGTCAAATGCTTTTTCAGCATCCAATGAAATGACCATGTGGTTTTGTTCTTTGAGTTTGTTTATGTAGTGGATTGCATTGATGGATTTCCGTATATTGAACCAACCCTGCATTCCTGGGATAAAGCCTACTTGATCATGGTGGATGATCGTTTTGATGTGTTCTTGGATTTGGTTGGCAAGAATTTTATTGATTATTTTTGCTATTTGATCCTGATTTAATTTTGGTATTTGGTATCTGTCAAGGAAATTGTCCATTTCCTCCAGATTTTCCAGTTGTGTTGAGTACAGGCTCTTGTAGTAGGATCTGATGATTTTTTGGATTTCCTCAGTTTCCTTTGTTATATCTTCCTTTTCAGTTCTAAGTTTGTTAATTTGGATACTTTCTCTGTGCCCTTTGGTCAGTCTGGCTAAGGGTTTATCTATCTTATTGATTTTCTCAAAGAACCAACTCCTGGTTTTGTTGATTCTTTGGTTCTCTTTGTTTCTACTTGATTGATTTCAGCCCTGAGTTTGATGATTTCCTGTCTTCTACTCCTCCTGGGTGAAATAGCTTCTTTTTGTTCCAGGGCTTTCAGGTGTGTCATTAAGCTGGTAGTTTATGCTCTCTCCATTTTCTTTTTGGAGGCACTCAGGGCTATGAGTTTTCCTCTTAGCACTGCTTTCATTGTGTCCCATAGATTTGGGTATGTTGTGTCTTCATTTTCATTGTGTTCTAAAAAGTCTTTAATTTCTTTCTTTATTTCTTCCTTGACCAAGGTATCATTGAGTAGAATATTGTTTATTGTTCAATTTCCACGTGTATGTGGGTTTTGTGTTGTTTTTGTTGCTATTGAAGACCACTTTTACTCCATAGTGATCTGATAGGAGGCATGGGATTAGTTCGATCTTCTTATATTTCTTGAAGTCTGTCTTGTGACCATTTATACGGTCGATTTTGGAGAAGGTACCATGAGGTGCTGAGAAAAAGGTATATTCTTTTGGTTTAAGATACAATGTTCTATATATATCTGTTAAATCTAATTGGTCCAAAGCTTCAATTAGTTTCATTGTGTCTCTGGTAAGTTTCTGTTTTCCTGATCAGTCCATTGAGGAAAGTGCAGTGTTGAAGTCACCCACAATTATTGTGTTAGGTGCAATGTGTGCTTTGATCTTTAATAAAGTTTCTTTTACGAAAGAGTGTGCCCTTGCATTTGGAGCATAGATGTTCAGGATTGAGAGTTCTTCTTGTTGTAGTTTTCCTTTGATCAGCAAGAAATGTCCCTCAGAGTCTCTTTTGATGACTTTGGGTTGAAAGTCAATTTTATCTGATATTAAAATGGCTACTCCAGCTTGTTTCCTGAGACCATTTGCTTGTAAAATTGTCTTCCAGCCTTTTACTCTAATGTAGTGTTTGTCTTTGACCCTTAGGTGTGTTTCCTGTAAGCAGCAAAATGTAGGGTCCTGTTTAAGTATCCAGTCAGTTAGTCTATGTCTTTTTATTGGGGCATTGAGTCCATTGATGTTAAGAGATATTAAGGAATAGTGATTGTTACTTCCTGTCATTTTTGACGTTATTTTTAAATTTTGATTGGTTAACTTCTTTTGGGTTTGATGAAAGGTTACTATCTTGCTTTTTCCAGGGTGAAGTTTCCCTCCTTGTATTGGTGTTTTCCTCCTATTATCCTTTGTAGGGCTGGGTTTGTGGATAAATATTGGGTAAACTTGGTTTTGTCATGGAATATCTTAGTTTCTCCATCTATGGTGATTGAGAGTTTTGCTGGATATAGTAGTTTTGGCTGGCATTTGTGTTCTCTTAGAGTCTGCATGAGATCAGCTCAGGATCTTCTAGCCTTCATATTCTCGGGTGAAAAGTCTGCTTTGATTCTGATAGGTCTTCCTTTATATGTTACTTGGCCTTTTTCTCTTACTGCCTTTAATATTCTTTCTTTGTTTAGTACATTTGGTGTTTTAATTATTATGTGACTGGAAGTATTTCTGTTCTGGTCCAGTCTGTTTGGAGTTCTGTAGGTTTCTTGTATAATCATGGGCATCTCTCTCTTTAGCTTAGGGAAGTTTTCTTCAATAATTTTATTGAAGATATTTGCTGGCCCTTTAAGTTGTAAATCTTCACTCTCATCTATGCCTATGATCCTTAGGTTTGGTCTTCTCATTGTGTCCTGGATTTCCTGGATATTTTGGGTTACAAGTTTTTTGCTTTTTTGCATTTTCTTTAACTGTTGAGTCCATGGTTTCTATGGTATCTTCAGCGTCTGAGATTCTTTCTTCTATCTCTTGTATTCTGTTGTTGATATTTGCATCTATGTCCCCTGGTTTCTTCCCAAGGCTTTCTATCTCCAACGTTGTCTCCCTTTGAGTTTTCTTAGTTGTTTCTACTTCTGATTTTAGATCCTGGATGGTTTTGCTTAGCTCCTTCACTTGCTTGTTTGTGCTTTCCTGTAATTCTTTAAGAGCTTTTTGTGTTTCCTCTTTCATGACCTCAGCCTGTTGACCAAAGTTCTCCTGTATTTCTTTAAGTTTTTTTTTTTTTTTTTTTTTTTTTTGTGTGTGTGTGTGTTTCCTCATTATTGGCTTTTGCATTCTCCTGGATTTCTTTCAATGATTTTTGTGTTTCCCTTGCAAGAGCTTCTAACTTTTGGTCCATTTTCTCCTGAATTTCTTTAAGTATGTCCTTCATGTGTTCCTGTACCAGCATCATGACCAGTGATTTTAAATCCAAATCTTGTTTTACTGGTGTGATGGGGTATACAGGACATGCTAGTAAAGGAGAATTGGGTTCAGGTGTTGCCATGTTGCCTTGATTTCTGTTAGTGACGTTCCTGCCTCTGCCTTTTGCCATCTAGTTCTCACTGGTGTTAGTTGGTGTTGTCATTGCTGGACTCACCAGTGCAAGCTGCCCCTTCCCAGGTGGCCTCTGGTGCACAGCTTACCTCCTGGACTGCCTGGAGACAGGGTGTTGTTGTCCAGGCTGTTCAGACCCCGAAGCAGACACCTGAAGGCTCCTGCTGGGGCCCGCTGGATTCACCGGAGCACACTGACCTCTCCCCGCTGGCTGCCTGGAAGCCCCACTTGCCTCTTTCAGGACCTGGAGATGTGGTGCTGCCACTCAGGCTGATCTGGATCCGGAAGCGGAGAGGCCTGAGGGCCACCGCCAGAGGCCTCAGGACTGAAGTCCAAGTTCCGCGCCACAGGAAAGAGCTGTGCTGTGTCTACCATGAAGTTTTTAATACTATTGCTCTGTAGTATTCCTTGAAGTCAGGGATTCTTTTGTTTTTGGAATAGTTTCAGCTATCCTGGGTTTTTTGTTATTCCAGATGAATTTGAGAATTGCTTTTTCTAACTCTTTGAAGAACTGAGTTGGGATTTTGATGGGGATTGCATTGAATCTGTAGATGGCTTTTTGCAAGATGGCCATTTTAACTATATTATTCCTGCCGATCCACAAGCATGGCAGATTTTTCCATTTTGTGAGGTCTTCTTCGATTTCCTTCTTCAGAGACCTGAAGTTCTTGTCATATAGATCTTTCACTTGTTTGGTTAGAGTCGCACCAAGATACTTTATATTGATTGTGGCTATTGTGAAGGGTGTCATTTCCCTAACTTCTTTCTCAGCCTGCTTACCCTTTGAGTATAGGAAGGCAACTGATTTGCTTGAGTTGATTTTATAACCAGCCACTTTGCTGAAGTTGTTTATCAGCTGTAGGAGTTCTCTGATGGAGGTTTCCGGGTCACTTAAGTAGACTATAATGTCACCTGCAAATAGTGGTAATTTGACTTCTTCCTTTCCAATTTGTATCCCCTTGACCTCCTTATGTTGTCTAATTGCTCTAGCTAGAACTTCAAGTACTATATTGAAAAGATATGGAGAGAGAGGACAGTATTGTCAAGTCTCTGATTTTAGTTGGATTGTATCAAGTTTCTCTCTGTTTAGTTTGATGTTGGCTACCGGTTTGCTGTATATTGCTTTAACGATGTTTAGGTATGGGCCTTGAATTCCTGTTCTTTCCAAGCCTTTTAGCATGAAAGGATGCTGGATTTTGTCAAATGCTTTTTCTGCATCTAATGAAATGATCATATGTTTTTTTTTTGTTTGAGATTGCTTATGCAGTGGATAGCATTGATGGATTTCCTTATATTTAACTATCCCTGCATCCCTGGGATGAAGCCTACTTGATCATGGTGGATGATCATTTTGATGTGTTCTTGGATTTGGTTAGCAAGAATTTTATTAAGTATTTTTTCATCAATATTCATAAGAGAAATTGGCCTGAAGTCTGAAGTTCTCTTTCTTTGTTGGATCTTTGTGTGGTTTTGCTGTCAGCGTAATTGTGGCTTCATAGAACGAGTTGGGTAGAGTTCCATCTGTTTCTATTTTGTGGAATAGTTTGAAGAGTATTGGTGTTAGGTCTTCTATGAAGGTCTGATAGAATTCTGCACTGAAGCCATCTGGTCCCGGTTTTTTTTTTTTTTTTTTTTTTTTTTTTGGTTGGGAGACTTTCTATGACCCTTTTTATTTCTTCATGTGTTATGGGACTGTTTAGTTGATCTATTTTATCCTGATTTAGTTTTGGTGTCAGATATCTGTCTAGGAAACTGTCCATTTCCTTCAGATTCTCCAATTGTGTTGAGTATAGGCTTTTCTAGTAGGATCTAATGATTTTTTTGAATTTCTTCAGTTTCTGTTGTTATATCTCCCTTTTCATTTCTAAGTTTGTTAATCTGTATACTGTCTCTGAGCCCTTTGGTTAGTCTGGCTAAGGGTTTATCTATCTTGTTGATTTTCTCAAAGAACCAGCTCCTGGTTTTGTTGATTCTTTGTATGGTTTTCTTTGTATCTATTTGATTGATTTTGGCCCTGAGTTTGATGATTTCCTGCCTTCTACTCCTCCTGGGTGAAATAGCTTCTTTTTGTTCCAGGGCTTTCAGGTGTGTCATTAAGCTGGTAGTGTATGCTCTCTCCATTTCCTTTTTGTAGGCACTCAGGGCTATGAGTTTTCCTCTTAGCACTGCTTTGATTGTGTCCCATAGATTTGGGTATGTTGTGTTTTCATTTTCATTAAGTTCTAAAAAGTCTTTAATTTCTTTCTTTATTTCTTCCTTGACCAAGGAATCATTAAGTAGAACATTGTTCAGTTTCCACGTGTATGTGGGTTTTCTTTTTTTTTGTTGCTATTGAAGACCACTTTTACTCCATAGTGATCTGATAGGAGGCATGGGATTAGTTCGATCTTCTTGTATTTGTTGAGGTCTGTCTTGTGACCAATTATATGATCGATTTTGGAGAAGGTACTATGAGGTGCTGAGAAAAAGGTATATTCTTTTGCTTTAGGATAGAATGTTTTATATATATATATATATATATATATATATATATATATATATATATATATATATATTTGTGTGTGTGTGTGTGTGTTTGTGTGTGTATTTTTGTGTTGAATCTAATTCGTTCAAAGCTTCAATTAGTTTCATTGTGTCCCTGTTCAGTTTCTGTTTTTCTGATCGGTCCATTGAGGAAAGTGCAGTGTTGAAGTCACCCACAATTATTGTGTTAAGTGCAATGTGTGCTTTGAGCTTTAATAACTTTTCTTTTGTGAATGAGGGTGCCCTTGCATTTGAAGTACAGATGTTTAGGATTGAGAGTTCTTCTTGTTGTATTTTTCCTTTGACAAATAAGAAGTGTCCCTCAGAGTCTTTTTTGATGACTTTGGGTTGAAAGGCAATTTTATCTGATATTAGAATGGCTACTCCAGCTTGTTACCTGAGACCATTTGCTTGTAAAATTGTCTTCCAGCCTTTTACTCTAAGGTAGTGTTTGTCTTTGACCCTGAGGTGTGTTTCCTGTATGCAGCAAAATGTAGGGTCCTGTTTACGTATCCAGTCGGTTAGTCTATGTATTTTTACTGGGGCATTGAGTCCATTGATGTTAAGAGATATTAAGGAATAGTGATTGTTGTTTCCTGCCATTTTTGATGTTATTTTTTAAATTTGATTGGTTCACTTCTTTTGGGTTTGATGAGAGAAGGTTACTATCTTGCTTTATCCAGGGTGAAGTTTCTCTCCTTGTATTGGTGTTTTCCTCCTATTATCTTTGTAGGGCTGGGTTTGTGGATAGATATTGGGTAAACTTGATTTTGTCATGGAATATATTAGTTTCTCCATCTATGGTGATTGAGAGTTTTGCTGGGTATAGTAGTTTTGGATGGCATTTGTTTTCTCTTAGCGTCTGCATGAGATCTGCCTAGGATCTTCTAACTTTCATAGTCTCAGGTGAAAAGTCTGCTGTGATTCTGATAGGTCTTCCTTTATATGTTACTTGGCCTTTTTCCCTTACAGCCTTTAATATTCTTTCTTTGTTTAGTGCATTTGTTGTTTTGATTATTATGTGACTGGAGGTATTTCTTTTCTGGTCCAGTCTGTTTGGAGTTCTGTAGGCTTCTTGTATATTCATGTGCATCTCTCTCTTTAGCTTAGGGAAGTTTTCTTCCATAATTTTATTGAAGATATTTGCTGGCCCTTTAAGTTGTAAATCTTTACTCTCATCTATGGCTACAATCCTTAGGTTTGGTCTTCTCATTGTGTCCTGGATTTCCTGGATATTTTGGGTTACAAGCTTTTTGCATTTTGCATTTTCTTTAACTGTTGAGTCCATGGTTTCTATGGTATCTTCAGCATCTGAGATTCTTTCTTCTATCTCTTGTATTCTGTTGTTGATATTTGCATCTATGTCCCCTGATTTCTTCCCAAGGTTTTCTATCTCCAAAGTTGTCTCCCTTTGAGTTTTCTTAGTTGTTTCTACTTCTGATTTTAGATCCTTGATGGTTTTGCTTAGCTCCTTCACTTGCTTGCTTGTGCTTTCCTCTAATTCTTTAAGAGCTTTTTGTGGTTCCTCTTTCATGACCTCAGCTTCTTGAGAAAATTTCTCCTGTATTTCTTTAAGTGATTTTTCCGTTTCCTCCTTATTGGTTTTTGTTTTGTCCTGGATTTCCTTCCAGGATTTTTGTGTTTCCCTTGTAACGGCTTCTAACTTTTGATCCACTTTCTCCTGAATTTCTTTAAGTATGTCCTTCATGTGTTCCTGTACCAGCATCATGACCAGTGATTTTAAATCCAAATCTTGTTTTACTGGTGTGATGGGGTATCCAGGACATGCTGATAAAGGAGAATTGGGTTCAGATGCTGCCATATTGCCTTGATTTCTGTTAATGATGTTCCTGCATTTGCCTTTTGCCATCTAGTTCTCACTGGTATTAGTTGGTGTTGTCAATGCTGGACTCACCAGTGCCAGCTGCCTCTTCCCAGGTGGCCTCTGGTGCACAGCTGATCTCCTGAACTGCCTGGAGACAGGGTGCTGTGGCCCAGGCTGTTCCAATCCTGAAGCAGATGCCTGAAGGCTCCCGCAGAGGCCTGCTGGACTCAGCAGAGCACCCTGACTCCTCCCAGCCAGCCTCCTGGAAGCCCCTCTTGGGTCTTGCAGGACCTTGAGATGTGGCGTTGCAGCCCAGGCTGTTCTGGACCCCAAAGCAGAGATCTGAAGGCTCCAGCCAGAGGCCTCAGGACTGGAACCTAAGCTCAGTGCTGCTGGAGCAAGCTGTGCGCTCCTAGTCTGCTTCCAGGTCTACACCAGGTCTCTTGCACTTCCTAGAGACTGAGTTCTGTGGTACAGGCTGTTCAGATTCCAAAGCAGACACCTGAAGGCTACTGCTGGGGCCTGCTGGACTCACCAGAGCACACTGACTCCTCCCAGGTGGCCTCCCGGATGCCCCTCTTGTGTCTTGCAGGACCTGGAGATGTGGCATTGCAGCCCAGGCTGTTCTGGACCCCGAAGCGAAGATCTGAGGGCTCCCGCCAGAGGCCTCAGTACTGGAACCCGCAAAGGATCTTTTAATAATGAATTTATTTTAGTCTGTGCATTACTGATGTTTGTGAAGACTATCTACCTATGTACAGCATAACTGAAGTGTTAAACATCGACTATTTTTAGCCATTACTCTTTGAATAAACTTGCAAACACTATTTTGTAATTAACTAAATTAGACTCTAATATGACAACAAATTTTACTATATGACTATTAACTTGCATTATTTAATCATTCTAAACAGTTTGTAATAGCAGCTATTAACAGGATGGGCCTAAGCCTTTGATTCTTCTTCTTCTTCTTCTTCTTCTTCTTCTTCTTCTTCTTCTTCTTCTTCTTCTTCTTCTTCTTCTTCTTCTTCTTCTTCTTCTTCTTCTTTTTGGTAGGGCATTTTCTTTTTTTTCCTTTTTTTAAATATTTTTATTTTCTATATTCTTTGTTTACATTCCAAATGATTTCCCCTTTTCCGGATCCCCCATCCCCATATGTCCCATAAACCTTCTTCTCTCCATCCATTCTCCTATTACCTCCCTCCTTTTCTTCTCATTTCAGGAATGCAGCAGTGCTAAGATTAGTAGGGCCATGACATACTTACTTTGGTCACAGATTATGTAAACAAGTAGTAGGAAGGCTTTCAATCACATCACTGAATCTTGTGAGGTTAGGACTAAGCAGTTGTACATACATATTAATGTGAAATCCTTTAAACTTGAACCAGTATGTTCTGTTCAAAATACTAAACATTTTCACTTCTTAAATCTTTCAGTCTTTGATTTACCTGATGATTGTGTACTTTGAAAACATTCAAAATGCCTGATGACAGGTTGTGTTTATTTTGAATATTATCAGTTCTTATTATTTCCCCATTTGCTGTTTGACAGTTTTATTTCTTCATATGTGTTCCTCTATTTCAATGACTGCAAGAGGAATGATGAAAAGGTTGGCTCATTAAGACTTTTCCAGAGATCATTGCAAATTGTTTTAGAGATTTATGAAATGGAACTCTTTAACATTTTGATCTGATTTGAGGATGTCCTAGATAGGACATTAGTCAGTGAGCCTTAAAGAAGGGCATATACCCAGAGGTTTCCCCACAATGTAATAAGGATACATGCTCTACTATGTTCATAGCAGCCCTATTTATAATTGCCAGAAGCTGGAAAGAACCCAGGTATCCCTCAACAGAAGAGTGGATGCAAAAAATGTGGTATATCTACACATTGGAGTACCATTCAGCCATTAGAAACAATGAATTCATGAAATTCTTAGTCAAATGGATGGAGCTAGAGAACATCATACTAAGTGAGGTAACCCAGACTCAAAAGGTGAATCATGGTATGCACTCACTAATAAGTGGATACTAACCTAGAAAACTGGAATACCCAAAACATAATCCATACATCAAATGAGGTACAAGAAGAAAGGAGGAGTGGCCCCCTGTTCTGGAAAGACTCAGTGAAGCAGTATAGGGCAAAACCAGAACAGGGAAGTGGGAAGGGGTGGGTGGGAGGACAGGGGGAGAGAAGGGGGCTTATGGGACTTTCGGGGAGTGGGGGGCTGTAAAAGGGGAAATCATTTGAAATGTAAATAAAAAATATATCGAATAAAAAAAGTTAAAAAAAAGAAGGGCATTTTAAGGAACCAATATGAAACTAAAGAGATGACAAAGATTCTGAACATAATACAGCCATTTGATGACAGATTTGTTGTAGGAGTGCATTATGTGAATGGGTTAGCACCTGCTCCACAGAAAAGTCAGAGTGTTAGAACTTTTATAATTTTATTCAGAGTGCAGTTTAGCGCATAAATGAGTAGGTTCTCCCTTTATTATTTGAAGAGAATATCCAAGAACGTAATCTGAAAAACTCTTGGAGTTGCTTTGTCCTCAGTGTTGGAAGACTGATACTTTTTATCATTGTTATAAAGTGGGCAGTTTGGTGGAAACACTTGAGACATTTGAACTAACCACCATGAATTCAGAATCAGCCATTTACCTCTGTTACATTAAGTGGTAAATCTAAAGGAAATATATTAGCATAGTTATTTACATGAGTTGTATTTAGAACAATGAAATTCAATTTTATCATAGAATAAACCATGGGGTGAACCATGGGATGATTCCTTCAGAAGAGGATACTTAAATTTGTTAAACCAGCCTGCCAAATAAAAAACAAATATCTGGGCTTAACTAGAAGCCAGGTAAAGCCCAAAAATACCACTTGGAATTTGCAAATAATACCCCAAATTTGTGAGTTTAATGTCAGAAGAGAATACAACTCCTTTAATTCAGGGAGTTGTATGTTTAGTGAACTGATAGACACATTCTATATTTGAAAATATTTTTAATATTGATATGGTTTTCTATAGTTGTTAAATAGAACTATACTTGTCCTTAGTATTTAAGAAGATAGCCTGCGTTTCCTAATTTGTTTATAGACACTGTATTCTGAAGAAAACCAAGGACTTATTTTATATCTGTGATATTGAGCTATAAACATATATCACAAAGAGAAGTAGCGAGAATTTGGTGTTTAGATAATATTTTGTATGATCAAACATAATTTTCAAACTTCAATTTCTTTCTTTTTTATTTATTTATTTATTTATTTATTTATTTATTTATTTATTTATTTATTTATTTATCTTAGGTATATTCTTTACACTTCAAATGTTGTTCCTTTTCCTGGTTCCCCTCTCCCCCGAAAATCCCATAAGCCATCTTCCCCTCCCCAATCAACTCACTCCCGCTTCCCTGTCCTGGTATTCCTCTACACTACAGTAACAAGTCTTTCCAGGACCAAGGGCCTCTCCCCCATTTGGTATCCAGCAAGATCATCCTCCACTGCCCATGTGTCTGAGACCATGGGAAGATCTATGTGTATTCTTTGGTTGATGGTTTTGTCCCTGGGAGCTCTGGGAGTACTTGGTGACTCAAATTGTTCCTCCTATGGTGCTGCAAACCCCTTAAGCTCCTAGGGTCCTTTCTCTAGCTCCTCCATTGGGGACCCTGTGCTCAGTTCAATGGCTGGCTGAGAGTGCCCTCCTCTGTATTTGTCATGCACTAGGAGAGCCTCCCAGGTGATCGCTATATCCAGCAGTTCCTCAGCATAAACTGGGCATAATGCTGCTGGAGGACCCTAATTTGTCACTCCTGGATATGTACCCAGAGTATTCTCCAGCATGTAATAAGGACACATGCTCCACTATGTTCATAGCAGTCCTATTTATAATATCCAGAAGCTGGAAAGAATCCAGATGTCCCTCAATGGAGGAATGGATACAGAAAATGTGGTATATATACACAATAGAGTACTAGTCAGCCATTAAAAACAATAAATTCACGAGATTCTTAGACAAAGGGATAGAACTGGAAAATATCATCCTGAATGAGGTAACCCAATCACAAATGAACACACATGGTATGCACTCACTGATATGTGGATATTAGCCTAGAAGCTTGGAATACCCAAGACACAATTCACATAACAAATGATGCCCAAGAAGGAGGAAGAACAAAGTATGGATCCTAGGATCCTTTGTAGAAAGGGGAAAATACCCACAGAAGGAGATAAAAAGACAAAAGGTTGATCAGAGTCTGAGGGAAAGACCATTCAGAGACTATCCCACCCAGGAATGCATCCTATATACAGTTACAAAACCCAGGCACTATTGTGGATGCCCACAAGTGCTGGCTGACTGGAGCTGGATATAACAAACTTCAATGTCTAAAGAATCACATTGAGCATTTTAAAAGTAATCACATATTACTGATTCATGTTTAAGTGTATGTATTCTATTTCAGTTTTATTAAGACCTATTGAAAATTCACATCTAAGTGTTATCTTGGGTTTCTGAAAATATCTTTAATATCATCTTGGAAATATGATATTTTGTTATTTATCAAATATAAATGTGGTATAGGTATTCAATTGGACTTAGTGGGACATTGTATTATGATAGTGGTGATAATTTAAAGTTTTGCCATGTGCTGTCATTAAAAAGAAGGTAGTGAAACCACACAGCATGTCTTCTTTATGATATGATTATTCACGTTGGCTGCCAAATAACATTATTGCTTCCATCATGATGAGTATCCCCATGTAAAGCACACAGCAATCAAATAGCTGCTTTCTGTTCTATGGGAACTCAGGGCATGGAAAATGAAACACACATCCTGTCAGGAAATTATTAGTCCATGTGTAGTCTACATTTTTTCTGGTGGGTAAAGTATAGTGAGAAAGCAAGAGGAAGGCAGATGATGAATGAAGGAAACTAACTGATTTCACACACACTAACAAAACACCCTCGGATTTAAGTCATGACTGTGGGTTATAAAGCCATTTAAGCTCACTCAGCTACTCTGCTTTTGATTGTATGTGTCTGTGAAAGGAGATGGAGATAGCAATGTGAGATAGGAAAGGTTTTTCAGAGTATACCACTGTCAATTGATACTCTAAATCCCCTTCTATGTTGAGATCTAAGAAGTAATTTAGGTTTGAAGGATTGGAAGTATTGGAAACAAAAGAAACAGGCAATAATATCCATGAGCAATATTATTTTATAATCAGAAAAACTGAAAACAGCAGTCTTTCCATGGATGTGTTGTTCGTCTGAGGTATTTGTAGCTTTACAGTACAAACCAGATGTGATTTGTTGATGGATGATTCAATTTGCTGATTTCTTTAGAGAGGAAAATACTAGTGGATTGCACATATAATACAGAGTTAATAAAATTTTCCTGTCAAGAATTATAGATTGACTTGAGACTTTAGACAAGTAAAAGGTCACTTGGTCAATATGCTGATAATTTTTATTAATCATTCCATTAATTTATATCTCAAATGATGTCGCATTTCCAGGTTACCAAACCCATCCCCCCTCCCACATCCACCTTCTATACCCCTCCCCATTGCCTGTATGAGTGTGCTCCCCTACCTGCCCATCCTCTCCTTCCCCACTGCTCTCACATCCCCATATGCTGGAGCATCAAATCTCTACCATTGGTCACGCCTCCCACTGATTCCAGACAAAGACATCTGCTGTTATATATGTATCTGTAGCCACAGGTTTCAGATATACATCCAATATCTAATAGCATCATTCAGATGATCCAAACAGGATATTCTGTAACATCAGATTTGCATGTGTAATACATATTACCTTAGTCCTGATTCACAGCCATACTACACATCTGATTTTCTTCAGCAAAAGTGTCCCCAGTACAATTTCCTCTCAAGGACTCATTAAAGGAACTCTGAGCCTGCCTTTCACTTTTTGTTATCAGTTTTTGAAAACTTGATGGCAGGGTCCTTGAACCCTTCATGTTTGCATTTCCTGTTAGTTCTTGTATGAAAGAAACATTTTTAAATATTTTCATGTCCTGACACCCTTTTAATGGTATCCTGGCCTCTGGGGTTAGAGCTATCATGGACTCTTTTTGATGATATCCATGGGGATATCTCTGTATTTGAGAACTGTCTGGAATGGATAGACTCAATATTTTTAATACAGACACATGTGAAAGGAACTGGCAGTTTTTCATTTATTGTCATCGAATCATATTTTACTGTGAGGAAGCTCTAAATATTTTTCCTCTACAAAGCATAAGATACCTGTTTAATGATGTTAATCTTTTTGTGCGTTATAGGTTCTTTTTCACAGAATTGGCCTGTAACTTTAAACTCACTGTTTTGACCCAGGATTAAAAAATTATTTGTATATTTCTATTAGTTATTTGAGAACTTTGAACAGTGGATTTCAATATTTTCATAACCTTCTCCAAATTACTCTAGATTTGAAAGCCATAGGCAGCCACTGAAACATCTTTCCTATTTTAAACATTAAGTGAAATGAATCCTGTCCATAGTTTTCTGGATTTGTGGCCAAAGCAAGAAGTTTCATCCAAGTATAGGCCTTGCACTTTGGCTTTTAATAGAACACAACAGAATCGGAGCCAAGCTGTGGGTTTGGAAAGGAGAAGCACAGACTTGAATTTTAAGAATATCTAGAGTAGCCCAGTTGGATGCTTCCAATGTATCTGGCTTGTACCAAAGACAATGTTGGATCTCTGAAGCAGAGGACTCCATTTGTCAAGTCTCATTATTTCATGTTCTCCACAGCTATTGGTTCAATGTTTTCTGTTGTCACTTTGAGTATGTTTCTTGTGTTATAGCTGTATCTGTTACCAGACTGTTAAGCTGAAACTAATCATGGTGGGTCTGAGAAGCCAGTATGGAACCCTCCACCTATGGCTTCTTTAAATCAGGTATCAACTGTAACACCCTGTGTAGCTGGGGACAAGCTACAGCCCAAGTGTAGCTGTGGACAAGGCCTTGGCATGATATGTTGTGAAACTTCACATCTTGGAGCACAGAGCCTGTGTAGTGAGTCTCACCTCTCTAGGCATCTGGTTCTGCACCCACTTGCTTCTCAAGTAGTCTTGGTGTAGACATTCTTAAAATGGTGGAGCTTTGGGGGCAGGGATTCAATAGCAGTTTGTGTTGGGCACAGACTGCAAAGTTTGGGGTCAGTAGAAAGCTTTGAAAAACACAGGGCTCCTAAAGTGAAGTCCATGGATAGTGCCAATACAGAACTGTTGTGCCTTGAGAATTGAATTTGGCAGATAGCAATGTGTCCTCCTTTTGTCCTTGAAATTATACTATTGGAAACGATAAGCAAAGTTTTGCCTATTTTTTGTTTTGCTTTTGGGTTTTGGGTTTTGAGTTTTTCAAAACAGTTTTTTTTCTGTGTATTCCTGGCTGTCCTGAATTCACTTGTTGACCAGGTTGGCTTCAAACTCAGAGACTCACCTGTCTCTGCTTCCCAAGTGCTGGAATTAAAGGCAAATGTCACCTCTCTCTGTTTTGAATGTATGAATGCTCTATGGTTACCACATGTTTGTTTCTAACTAGTATTAAAAGAATGAGCCAACAATCTCCTATGAACTACATTCTTGTTTGTGAGGCACCCTATCCTCATAGCTATCAGATTTGGTTTCCATTTTTTCTGACATCAATGCCACTAATATTATTCCTGCTTGTCATAGTTTAATCATTAATAGGACCTAGCTAACCAAGACTAACCTACTGAATTCTGTACCCCATACTGTAAGAGATGTTTGCTTTCTTTCATTCTTTGGTGAGAACCATTCATCAGGGTTAATTCAAAATAAACACCTTTGTTGTCAAGCTCTTTCTTGCCTTTCCTTTTTTCTTAGATTTGTGCCATTACAAAGCATAACAATGCCTGCTTGCATGATCACTGTATGAATTCTGGTATTCTAATATCCATTGTAACATTTGAATGAACCATTGAGTCATCATAATTTTCTATTTCCTTATCGCAGCCATGTGCCAACAATTTAGCATTGTGATACCAAATTACGCTATTGAGGAACCACATTATTACAATTTAACATCACAAGCCCCATTGTAAAATCAGAATAAATCATTATGATGTTCACTGCCACATCACAATGTACTATTTCAATTGTGACACCACAATGCTCCATTTTGGTGTTATATACCCCATTTTAACATCATAATACAATATTGTGTCATTACAAAGCTGCAATGTGACATGAAAGTATTCCATTCTTCAAGCACAATATTTTAATATTGCATCATAGTGCTGTATGAAAAAATTATTAGGGAAGGAAAGGAGAGATGACTAGGTGGTCATGAAAATGAGTAGAAATCTGCTACTGATGGGAGTGAGGAGGTGAGGGACATCTTTAAGACTAGGCCTGGGATATGGGAGGTGTTCAATAATCAAAGATATGACTCACTTAGCTGTGACTCACTCCACTGGGGATATGGGACCTGAAGAGGCCACCTCCTGTAGCCAGGCAGGGACCCTAACAGAGCATTAGAGGCACCAACTCACCCAAAAACTTTCTATTTAAAATTTATCCTGTCCACAAGAAATGCAGGTACAGCGGATGGAGTAGAGACTGAGGAAATGCCCAAAGACAAACCATGCCAGCTTGAGAACTGTCCCATTGGCAAACACCAATCCCTAACACTGTTAATTGTGACCTCCTGCAGCCCTTCGAGATTTGGCCCATTTTTCTCAAAGAATAGCAGCCCAGCAACCTGATTGCTAGCCTAGGCAGAACAAGTAGAACCAGTTTCCAGCCTTCAGGGGAGGGTCTTGGCCTGCCTATTTATCTTTGGAGAGATTGATTAAAGGTTGAGTCTTGAGCAAGAAATTATGCCTGTCTCCATGATTTTTCTCTTGCCACCCTGTTTCCTATCCCCTTCTCTCCTTCCACAGAACCCAGGCCGTTAGCATGTAGCTGCAGGTGGCTACAGTTAATGATACCATGTTATGCTTGCAGACAAGAACATGATGTCCTCTGAAAGGCTCCACCCAGCAGCAGACTCAGACAGATATAGACACCCACACCAAACAGTAAATGGAGGTTGGGGACTTTTATGGAAGAATAGGAGGCAGTCTTGCAGGCTGTGAAGGAGATAGGAACTCTATAGGAAGACTAACATGTACAACTCATCTTGAACCTTGGGGCTTTCAGAGTCTGAAACACCAGCCAAAAGACATACATGTGCTAGACCTAGGTCTTCTTGCTCATATACATCAGATATGCAGCTTGACTTTCATATGGGCTCCTAAAAACTAAAATGGAGACTATCCCAAAAGCTGTTAACTATACTTTGAGAAAATAGAATGGAGTACTGTCAAATATGAATTGTAGCACCAAAATGCTGTATTGTAATGGTTCTACAACCATTGCATTACCACCGTGCTCTATGTTCTACTAGCTGGGATATGTTGTCTAGCCTCCGTGGAAAAGAAAGTGCTTAGCCTAGCAAAGACTAAAAGACTTGAAGTGCCAGAATGGGGGGATACCCAGGGATTCACTACCCACTCAGGGGAGAAGGAGAGTGGGGATGAGGAAAAGGTTTTGTGAGGGGGCGACTGGGTGGGGTCAGTGAGTGGGATGTAAAGTGAATAGGCAAAATAAGTAAAATTAAATAAAAAACGAATTCTGGAATCACAGTGCTCAATTTTGACATAATCCTCCATTTGATATATGAATTTTTCATGTGGTAACATTAGAAAGTCTCATGAGGTCATAATACTCATTGTATCTTCATAATTTTTCATTTTGACATCTCAATGCTCAGCTCTAACATCTCAGCACCACAATATGACAATATAATACATGCTATGATATCACAGTGCTCAATATGACATCATAACTCTTCATTTTGACAGCTCTACAGTGATCTATCATGGTATCACAATGGTTGTAGAACCATTACAATACAGCATTTTGGTGTTACAATTCATATTTGACAATCCATTCTATTTTCTCAATATTGAATGTGATATAATGGTGCTGAGTTTAACATCACAATAGTCCATAATAATATTAAAGTGCTATATATTTGTATCAGAAAATTATATTGATATCTCACAACATTCGATTGTTCTATTCCAATGCTGACATTTTCTTTACAATACTGGGTTCTGACATCACAATCATCCATTGAACAATCACATGTTGAATTATGGTATCATACTGCACCATTGAGTCTACAGTGAAGAGTGGAATTACAGTAATCCATTTTCTATAGCAATATCAAATCTGCCACCATCTGTTTTATCTAGGATAATGGGCTTGTAACTATATCTTTCCTTTATGTAGAGGGATTTAAAAAAAAACCTATTGATCCCAATAGGTCTTCACTTTATAGAAAATTACTCTGCATGTAAGCAACATAAAAGTTGCAGAATTCAGTAATTATATAAAATAATGCAGAATATCTAAACATAATTTTAAGTTGTAAATAAAAATTAGTCAAATAAAAGGCTCAGTGATAAGCCTCATCAACAGACTGTGCCATGTGGAAAACAGAATATCTGAACTTGAAGATATAGTAATTAGATTATACATTCAAAGAAAATTTGAAAATTAACACATGAACCGAACTCACATCATCTTTTGGACACCATTAAAAGGCCAAATCTACAACTGATGGACATATAAAGAGAATAATTTCAGATCAAAGTCTGGGAAAATAGTTTCCTTTCTTTTTACATTTAACTCATTTTCCTATTTTTGTTTTCTCTTTATAGCCTTTCCCATGTCCCTTTCTCCAGCACTTCTAATGCTCTCTTTCAAATGGATATCCTCTTTTTTTGATTACTATTGACACATATACACATGCACATAAACACATATATAGAGCTGGACACATTTATACCCATTATCTTGCTTTCACCTCCAAAATTCCAGAATTATAGCAGTGTTCCTCTATGGCAACTTTGTAATTAGAACTTATATAGCCAAGTCTGTGCCAACAGGCTCGCATTTTGAACCTCACACCTGCCTCATGGAGTATGGATTTACCATTATTTTGTAAGTAAGAATATAGTATCTCAAAAAAGGAATAACACTTGGAAAAGATCACCATGCTGGTAAGTAACAGAAGTGGAATTAAGATCCAAATAATTTATTTTACTTCTGAGACAGGATCTCAATCTGTAGTCCTACATTGCCTTGAAACTGTGGCACTTCTGCCTCAGCTATTAAAGTGTGGAGATCACAGGCATGGGATACTATCCTTTCTTCAATCTATGGCTTGCTAATATCCCATTTATAGTTGAGAATTCTGACGTGCTGTGATAATGTGGTCTCACAGTATTTTATTCTCTAACAAAAGACTTCCATGACCTTCTATCCTATGTCTAAACTAAGACCTCCAGTTATTCCATGATTACAGATGTTATCTTCCATAAAAGCTTAATGTGTCTCTCTGTCTTATCAAGACAGTAGAGGGTGGAGCATAGTATCAATGTCATAGGTTGCCTAATGAAATCTGATGTGACAACGACCTCACTCAGCTCCTGTGTATGGATATAGTACAAGGATAAAAGGATAGATTAATTTTTGGCTGAGTCCCAGATGATCTAATTTTGCTCACTGCCAGGAATCATGCATCTGCTAAGAAACCAGGCTAGAGGAACCATAAATTAGAAGAATTACTCCATAGAGTTAACGTGCACTTAACATAAGAGGCAGGGAAGCCTTAGGGAACAGAATGAGTGCTATGTCAAAGAAGGAGTTCCAGTCAGGGGTCTAGATGGAATTCTGCCTGACATTAGACCAACATTTCCCATCCTAGACACTACATCTCTATTTTCCTGTCTATACTAGCTTTTCAAATAGATCTTCCTTATTCTATAATTTACTGTACTAAATACATCCATTTCTGTTACAATAATAGACTGTCCCCAAGTGTTCCTATATTCTTGTTCCTAGGCAAAGCAGAGTCAATCTGTATGTGTATGATCTACGTTGTATCTCTGCAGATGCTCATGAACACATGACTTCACTTCCCTGATCCCTCAGTTTCCCTGTTAAATACATTTATGTCCAGAGATATGGTATTAAGAATTAGAGTTGACCTGAAGCCTCTGGGTACCTGTTTAGGACAGCTAGTTGGAAGCAGGTTCAACTGAGAAAATGCTTTAGCAGGTAAAGTTGCTTGCCACTGTTTGATGACCTGAGTTTGATCCTGATGACCCATCAACATGGTGGGAAGATAGAATTGACTTCTCCAGGTTGTATTCTGGGCTGTGAATTAAGGCAATGGTCTCTAAGCCAGTATTATGATTTTAGGGAAATGCAAATCAAAACAACCCTGAGATTTCACCTTACACCAGTCAGAATGGCTAAGATTAAAAATTCAGGAGACAGCAGGTGTTGGAGAGTGTGTGGAGAAAGAGGAACACTCCTCCACTGCTGATGGGGTTGTAAATTAGTACAACCACTCTGGAAATCAGTCTGGCGGTTCCTCCGAAAACTGGGTACCTCACTTCCAGAAGATCCTGCTATACCACTCCTGGGCATATACCCAGAGGATTCCCCAACATGTAATAAGGATACATGCTCTACTATGTTCATAGTGGCCCTATTTATAATTGCCAGATGCTGGATAGAACCCAGGTATCCCTCAACAGAAGAGTGGATGCAAAAAATGTGGTATATATATATATATACACAATGGAGTACTATTCAGCCATTAGAAACAATGAATTCATGAAATTCTTAGGCAAATGGATGGAGCTAGAGAACATCATACTAAGCGAGGTAACTCAGACTCAAAAGATGAATCATGGTACGCATTTACTAATAAGTGGATATTAACCTAGAAAACTGGAATACCCAAAAGATAATCCACACATCAAATGAGGTACAATAAGAAAGGAGGAGTGGCCCCTTGTTCTGGAAAGACTCAGTGAAGCAGTATTCGGTAAAACCAGAACGGGGAAGTGGGAAGGGGTGGGTGGGAGGACAGGGGAAGAGAAAGGGGCTTATGGGACTTTCGGGGAGTGGGGGGCTATAAAAGGGGAAATCATTTGAAATGTAAATAAAAAATTATATCGAATAAAAAAAAGAATAAAAAAAAAGATTTTATGAGAAAAATCACGTCCTGTCCAGAACAATGTTACACAATGTACGGGACAGCAATCAGAGAGACAGGAATGTGCTCATTATTCACATTTCTCTTCTTAAACCATCTCCTGGGTACTCCAAACCCTGTGGGACATTGTTATGTGTGTAATGAAAATGTTTACTGAAGAGTTTGTTCCCAGGTGATCTGGATATAAGGCAAGGGAATCGTTTTTAATTATTTCTTCTTTACCAGCTTTTCTGTATTAAAGAATGTTCTATTATCTTATAATAAATACTAGAGCCAATTAAACTTTTCTCTCAAGTCTAGGTCCCTTGAAACTTCAAATATTGCTAGTACATAGTGTTTTATTTCTAGAAAATGGCTACTGCATGAAACAGGAGAGGTGCTGTACTCCTTTGAGTATAAAACCATGACACTCCAGTCCGTGGTATCATGTGAGCTTTCAATATGTATCAATGTTTTGTACCTTGTTATTTTGCACAAATTGTAGCTGGGTGTATAAATAAAAAGAGATAGAAAAGAAATTTATTACTTGGCTTCCTGATGGCAACATCAAGAAAAGTTGTAATACAATGTCATATTATTGCTTTTAGCTAAGGTAGGAAGCAAATGAAATCAACAAAGAAAAAGCCATATACCCACACATGCTTATTGTGGTAATATTTACAATCACCATGATAAGGAAACCTACTGAGTAATTATTTATTGGGTAACTGGATAAGAAAGAAGCTGACTATAGCGCTGATCTTTTTATCATTTATATATCAATATTATTAATTCAAATTCTATCTGAATCAACACATGTACAAATCCGACTATGAAAGTCTGGGGAATAGACAATTCTTAAGTCATTTACCTGATATTAAGATAGAAACTATAGATACTGAGTCAAAATACACACAGGGTCCTAGACATATGAAAAACTCCAATTACAAACCATTATACATGCAAATTAATTATGTTAGCATTATCAGAAAAGATGGTTAAGTTAGTGAGACAACATGGAATGATAAACCAAATACTGAAACAATCTAGTCTCTAATATTCTTCCACTGTAATATTATACATATGACCATACTTTCAAAATGCAGTGTTTCCTAATAGCAGTAAAATTCATGACTATTTTTAACTACAGCTTAAAATTACTGAGTCTATGGAAATCAAATATCTCATTAAGTAAAGACAGTTGCTTTATGCATTTATGGAAAATGTTATGATTTGAAACATGTAAAAAGGAAATATGTGAATTGACTCCATAAAGATGTGCTTGACATACACACACTTGTTATAGCATGTGGGCCAGTATGTATGTACCACACAGTCACACACCAACTAAGACTGCTCAGTCAGTCAACAGGTTCTACAGGGCAGGAGTGAGGATTAAAAAGAAAGAGACAATTAGACAAAACTGCAGCATTACCCCAGTGAATTCTGAGACTGAAGGGTGAGTTTAATAATTTCCAATCCACGTTTATACTAATTTAATTACATGCAGGAATTAAGATCAATAGTAGTACAATGAGGAACAAACAAGACTGTAAACACAAAATTGTCAAGGCAGTAAGCAAAGTTCTGTGACAGTTGTTTCCAGGGGCTTGTCAGAATGACCAAAACACCTGAGCCTACTTCCTTGTCCAAGCCCAAAATCTTGCCTGAAGCCTGCTTCTCTCTAAGATTAAAATTCCTGCTTTAACCCACTTCCCTATTATGCTCTAATGTCAAATTCCTACTTGAAGCCGTTGTCCTTGGTCAATGTCAAGTTCCTGTCTGGCAGCTCAGTACCCCAATAAGTCTCTCTACAACACACCATGAGTAATAAATAAAAATATTAAATTCTGAGTCTGACCCATGTCATTGGCAATGAAATTATTTCTAAATATTTTTTCTTTGATGAGTGGGGAGTTTTGAGTAGCTCTTGATTCAATTTTTTAATTGTTGGGAGAAATAGCAATGGAAAAAGTGGAAAGTGAATATCATAGCGCATACAGAAGGTGATAAAGTGGATCATACATTTGAAAGGTATGCAGAACCTGAACTCAGAAAGTGAGAAACTTTCAAAAAAAAAACCAGAAGCATGTTCTATTTCAAGGTCCCAGCAGAGAGCAATGTGCTGTATTATCATAGACATGTACTCATGCTTAGCACCTTAGTAAAGGGTTCTTTTCTTACTTTCAACCCAAAATTTTTCTCAGAGCTTTCTTTATATCGTTATTCCTAAGGCTGTAGGTGAATGGGTTGAGCATGGGTGTCACCACACTGTACATAACAGAGGCACTTGCAGTTGACTGTGAGTTTTTTGTTGAAGCAGAACTGAGGTAAACACCTAGTCCTGTGCCATAGAATAAAGAGACAACTAACAAGTGAGATGTACAGGTAGAAAATGCTTTGTATTTCCCCTGCAGTGATGATATTGCACGCAGGGAGGAAAATATCTTGGAGTAAGAGTAAAGGATTCCAATCAGGGGGCAACAAGCCCACAACACGGCTGCAAAATAGATAACCACATGATTGGGAAGAGTATCAGAGCAAGCATTTTGCACCACTTGATTAAGTTCACAGAAAAAGTGTGGGATTTCCAAATGTGTGCAGAAGGTCAGTCGTAATGTCATTAAGCTTTGTGTTATGGAGTGGACTATATTCATGATCCAGGATGCTAGGACCGTCAGAAAACAGAGCTGGGGGCTCATGATGGTAGTATAATGCAGGGGCTGACAGATGGCCACATATCTGTCATAGGCCATCAAAGTCAGCAGAAATATTTCCAGACCTGAAAAGAGTATGAAGAAATGCATTTGGGCAATGCAGTTCTTATACGGGATGGAGTTAGTTTTTGTGTTTATATTCACCAACATCTTTGGTACAGTTGTAGAAGTGAAGCAGGCATCCACAATGGATAGGTTGGAGAGGAAGAAGTACATAGGTGTATGCAGATGGGGACTCATAATTGTTGTTAGGACCATGAGCAGGTTTCCAAGCATGGTGACCAAGTACATGGCCAGGAACAGCACAAAGAAGAAAGGCTGGAGACTTGGGTTCTTTGAAATTCCCAAAAGGATAAAATGTGAAATTTGTGAGTTGTTCTCAGACCCCATTTAGTTTCTGTGACTAATAAAAAGAGAGCATGAAAATATTGTGATACAGTTACATAACATTAGACAAACACTGCTACATACATCTTGTCTCCAACACTTGAATTACAAGTCTTAAAATATGAATGGATTCTGCAATAGTCCATAACATTTCCATTAAATTCCATGATCTAAACACTTCTTGACACACTCAGAATTTTTAAAAAAAAGGTCATGGGTTTTGCGTGCTAATTCTCTCCTTCATTTGGGGAATATAAATAAGTAATGATAATTCTGTAGGTAATGATCAGGAAATAAATGATCTGTTCAGAATGCAATTGTTTTTAAAAAATCAAATGAAAATGAAATAACACAAGCAAATAAAAACAAACAAATATTTAAAGTGATCATGTAAGAACGATGTCAGTTTGTTATAGTTAATATGAAAGAAAACAAAGCTATATAGGATATGATATATCCATATATATGTATACATATGTGTGTGCATGTATACATATACTTATATACATATATATAATACATATATTTATATGTATATATTACATTGTACTGAGAATTTAGGGGAGAAAATATGCAAGAAGTGAAAAGAGACACCTTGAACGATAATAAGGGAGCTATGTTACCTGCGTGGTATGTACCTTGTAAAAGGAACAATCGATGAAAGGCCCCAAGGAAGGTAATTGTTTTAATCTATAAGTCTAACCTGCAGGGAGGAAAATCAATAGGAAAGCACAATAAAGAATGAAGTGGCTCTATTGCTTCTGAAATACTAAGACACCATGATGTTTCTGTGGTCCATATCACATTTTCATTTTAACTAGCTTTAAAAGTGCCTTTGACTTTCTTATTTTAACAATCACCATGACAAAATACCTAATAATAGTAACATAAGGAGATGCTATCTGTTTTTGCTTTTAGGGCACATCATGACCAAGAAGGGATGCAGGCAGGATCCTGAGATGACTTGTTACATTGCATTCAAAGCCATGAGGTATATAGAGGTCAATACTGGTTTTCAGCGCATATTCTTCATTTTTATGCAGGCCTCTCACATATTGTGCCACCCACATTTAGAAAATATGATTCATTTTAGTTAATTCAATCTAGAAATCCCATTCTCACACAGGCTGATAGATTTGGTTTCTTGGTTATTCTATATACTGCCAACTTAATAAGAATAATCCATACATTCTTGAACATTGAAAATTTTTGCTATTTTCATCCATCACTGTAGTGGTCTAGAGTCTATATCAAGTTGTGATTCATGAGTACCACACTAATTATATTCTCCAAACTTAAGTCACAAGATGAGAAAGATAGTATGACAGGCAAGCCACCAGAATCAAGCTGTATTTCTTTCAAGGATGAAAATAGATAGGCGGGGGAAGTCTAAGTGTGGGTGACCCAGATTCTATTCAGTGTAAATGTTGGACCATAACAAATACATGCATATACATAATCACTTTTAAGTGAAGGACTAGCACAGTTTTTAGAAGGAGTGATGTTAGTTGATGCATGAAGGGAGATCAAAGGACATACAAGTCTTCAAAGGGAATAGCAAGCTGATATATCAAATACAATGTACCCAAAGTTTGCAGTGAATATATCTCTATCTCTATCTGTCTATCTGTCTGCTGTCTGTCTATGTATCTATCTATCTATCTACCTACCTACCTGACTACCTATCTATCCATCTATTGAGGCAGAGAGAGACACAGAGAGACAGAGAAGGGGAGAGAGGGAGAGCGAGAATGAGAGTGCATGAGAGACAAAGGCAGAGGTAAGGCAAAAGGCAACCTAGATAGATATCCTTATGTAGAAGAGCTCAAGCAGGTCCTACAAGGTCATTTGTTCCTAGAGATTTTATAATAAAGAAAAACCTCTATTTCATCAGTAGTCCAATTACAATCATATTTCCTAGAAGATCAGAAAAACAGTGAAAGATCAAAATAAAACAATATATAGAAGTAAAGCTTTATTTGTGTGTGATACAACAACCACTGACCTTTCATTTGGGGAAATACAAAAATAAGACGAACCAAAATTCAAAACAACATATACTATCTATACAAAATAAAATGACCCACCCCAAAATAAGTGAAGTCAGAAAAAAAGGAGGAAAATAACTTGTATGGAACAAATTTTAAATAAGATATAATGAAACAGAAATTCAGAAAAGAAATATACAAGCAGCTACAGAATTTTGAAAGGTTTCATTAAATATTAGAAGTTGAAAAAATTTATTGAACATCAGAAGTATGCTTTTTTTTTATACTTTCTGTGTAAGTTTGAGTAACTGCAATTTATAGTAATTCACTTTTCTAGGTGCAAAGTTTGGGATGTGAAGACAAATTTATGAGTGTGGTGATCCAAACAAGCTAATGGAGCATACAAATTATCTCCATCATTTATTGTTTAGTTCTACTAAGAATATGCAAATTTCTTGAATGTATTCTGAAATATACTATGCATTATTTTTGTTCTTTGAGAAATTTATATATGTAATATATAATTTATTTCATTCAAATCCATCCTCATTCTCTTCTCTCTGACTCTTTCTCTCTCTCTACACTCACTTCTAACTCTCAACTCACTATGCTCTTTTTTGAATGCTACCAACTGCACTTAGTGCTACAAGTTTGTGCATAGGTGTGGGATCATCTACTGCATCATGGATAGCCACTCAGGAGTAAAATCCCCAAAGAAGACAGACATTTCTTTCTCTAGTAGCCATTGATAGTCAATGGTTACTAGCTCCTCAGCTATTGTGGCATTTTGTGTGCTGCAATTTTGCCTCATTTGACCTTGCACAATTTTTCACATGCAGATTAGCATATTAATCTAAGCTTTTCTCTCTCTACTTGGCAAAGTGAAGCAAAACAAAACAAAACAAAACAAAATGAAGAAAACAAAACAACTACCATAATATATTTTCCCTTGGTCCCACTAATAAAATGTTTCCCAGTCTTACTCTACAATCCTGTTTCTCATAAGTTCTATTCTATATTTTGATTTTATGATAAACATTTTAGAATTAAGGGTAACACAATAACTATTTCTAACACAATAACTAACAAAACCAACCAAATGGGCATAGCACTGTTAGTTATGTTTTTTTAATGCAAAAGATCACACAAGGTGGAGCTTTTGCTTTATTTACCACATATGTGTATATGTATGTGTGTGTGTGTTTGTGTGTGTGTTATTGTATGTCTTTCAAATTGAACAATTTTGCTAGATCCAAAGGGAACAGTGTGGTCCTGCCTGTGGCTCCACTCAGCATGCAAAGATTGCCCCGCAATATGTCCTTGAAACTTTGTGTGGCTAACACCTAGGGCATCACATGTACCTTCATTTATTCCATTTTGCTGTGACAGCCTCCTAAAGTAAGATCCTTATGAACAGGCACTCCATGGCTTTGCTTATCTTTGAAGATTCAATGTGTGTTTGAATATTTCTGCATTATATAGAATAGAAAGAAAGAAAAAGACATGATGCATAGCAAGAATGGTACAGAAAAAACATGCAAAATTTAGTGATAAAAAACAATACTAGTCAAAACTGACTGTGACATCAGTAATTAGATTAGAGACCATCTACAATGTCATTACCTATAATATTAGCTACCAAGTGTTCCCAGTTCAGATTGTTGTTTTCCTGGCAATTACATTGCTAATTATCTACACATTAAAGAATGGTCCCCTAACTATGTGGTCCACTGCAAAATCCTAGTATATAACGACCTCAGGTTATGTGAACATTTAACATATAACAGTGTTGTATCTTAATAGATTTAGAAAAGCTTCCATGCTTAGTTTAAAATTGGAATCACTAACTACTAAGTGGAAGGATAATAAAATTGGCCCTTTATTTCACTTATCTTATGATTAATGTAACTCAAGAAACAATGACATTATGAAGTTAAACAAGAAATTAAAGGGGATCATTAGGAAACGTTTTTGGTAGATAAAAATCATCCTGATTAAAGAGAGAAACTCAAAGGTAAGAGGATAGAAATATTTTATCCCTGTGAAAGTATATAAACCATATACTGGAGTTTACACAGAAGCTCTGGCAACTAGCAACCACCTAATACAATAAAAAGCAAGACAGTTTTCCAACTCAATATGTAGACATACCTTCCTTCTGTTCGACCACTCTCCAGTTGTAGTACCCTGATACTCTTTTCCACCCAATTAACCACAGCAACATTTGACAAGCATCTTACTTACATAGAGCCATCTGAAACTTCTCAACACCTGTCTTAATTCACCTCTATCACCATCAGTACATCGTCAATGGTAGAATGATGAGTTCACTGATCATTCCACCCCTCTTTTATGGTGAATAAATAACTGAGTTACTAGAACAAGCTGATCAACAGTCACAGCCAGCTTCCATCTCTGACATTATCTGGATCCCTCTTATGATTTCACTTCTCAGTATATTGTTTCCCTATGGGATGCTATTATGCACAGAGAAAATATTTTACTTGCTGACTGTTTTTTTTTTTTTTAACATTTTCTTCCCTGTGAGGTTTTCTCCTGACATGAGATCAAGCACCTCAAGGAAATTTTGTTTAAACATTAACACTAAAGGACCTCTTTTGATTAGATTTCATGGCCTTCACTCATGCTTTGCACATAGACTTTGATGTCACCACAATTTCAACTGCATACTTCTGCAAAAGGGTGATTTGTGACCCCTTAATACAAAACCACAACTAATATAATTATTGCTTCGTGTACATTTACAAAACATTTAATTTTGGAAATAGTTAAAGATTAAAAGCATATCTTCACATTTTCTCAAGTGACATAGGAACTTTACTCATAGGAACTTTACTTTCATTGTTTTATAGATGCTGCTCCTTGTGGTCTGTATTGCCATGAGCTTTATTATGAATTGGTGCGAATGGGCTCAAAATAGTTGTATGATGTGCATGGTTGTGCATAGGTAATTCAAACTCTAATGTTAATTTTTCTTGGGAAAATGGGAGTGAATGTTTATAAACTTCAGGTAAATAACTCAGGTATGACCCTGAAAAGCAGATATGATGATTCTAGTTTTCTTGTAAAGACATGAATGAAGGTTTACTTTCCCCAGACAGCCACAAAGACAATAATTGCAATTATATGTATCTCTCATATTCAGTCATAATCTCAAATTTTTTTACTTACTGTTCTTGTGAATATTTAAAGTAGTTTTCTCTACCTATTTTGAAATCCATGGTAAATTCTACTAGTCAACATCATTCTACTATGCTGAGCATAGCACTACTTAAATGTATTGTCTGCATGTGACTGTATTTAACTGTATTATCTAATTTAACTGTATTGCTGCATTAAATCACAAAAACCTGCATGTACTCAATTTGTCCTGTAACTTTACTTTCTATTTTACTCTTTCCTTATATAAAAACAATAATGCCTGTTAGTTCCCACTTTTGACTAACGGCTTGTAGTTATTTTTCTATGCATGACTCTTTTTTATTTAGTCATCTAATTTGATCAACCTTTCTGCAGATGTAGGATTTTGTTGTACTTCTTTAAATCTGAGGAATATTCTATTGTTTACATATATCAAATGTTCTAGTTTGCCTTCTGTTGCTGTGATGAACACCTGGACCAAAATCAAATTTGTAAAGAAATATTCATTTCATTTTACATTTCCAAATCACTGTCCATCAGAGGGAATTCACGACATTTGGAACCTATAGGTAGGAACTAAAGCAGAGGTCATGTGTAACTGTCCAGTAGCCACAGGTGAACTGAGTTTACCTGAAAGGGAGGCTGGAATTAAGGTAGGGGGGCTAGAGAAGAATGAAGCCAAGACAAACATTCTGATCAAGGCTCCAAGTTTAATTTTCAGTTCTGCATTTATATTGCTAAAGACCCATCCTTAGATTCAGCTGAGTTCTTGTTTCAAAACAAGCTCAACAGGCAGTGTTGTTTCCGAGGAATACTGTGGGTGTGGTAAAGAGGAGTCTTCCACCTGGTTATAAGACTCCATCCCAGGTGGGCAAACAAGGTCTGATTAGCTAACTCAAAGCTTGAGGTGAAGATACAATTCCTCCCTTTTTATTTGTTAAAAATTAGCTGGACTGGTGCATAGGATTTACTTAAGCTCCATGATCCCACCTGGGAATTATTGTGGCTGGCAGATGAGTCTCTCTTTGGTCTGAGTCTACACTCTCTCTTACCAGACCCTGAGGTTATGTGAAGCTTCCTTGTGTTCATTTGCACAAACATGACCTTTTAGTGTTTATTATGAACAAGCACAGACTTTTGGCACATGCCTCTGTCTTAGGTTGATAAGAGTCATAGAACATCAGTGGCCCATCATTGACTACTGGTCCTCATATCACACCTTTTTCCCATTCAGACCAAAGCCATGAAGGACATCTCAAAGCTGCATGCTACATATGCACTTAATGCATCTTTCCATAATGATGAACAAAGGCCATTGTGAATATCCGAGTTTGTTAAAAGTTATCTTGTATGAAAGCAACCAACCTGTTTAAAATACAAGGTCCAAAATTTAAGAGCAACAAAATCATAATTAAAAGTCTTATCAATGTAGAAATTAAAGTTGTAAGCCTTGGAGAAGTGGAAAACCAAGATTCAAACCACCCCTGATTCTGTTTTCTTTTTTCCCTTTTTTAGGAAATTCTTATCGAACTTTAGCCTTTTTTTCTGACTCAGTGATTTTCATTACAATAGGATCACAGACAAAACTAATGCAAGATCCTACTTCTGTCCAGGATCTTGGCACAACTAAAGCCATGACAAAAATAATGTTCGTTGCTGTTGCAACTAGAACTAGACAGGCCAGGGTCTGTTGAATCCCTAGCTACTGTAATTAAATCTCTTTGGTGCTTCCAGTAAACATTCCCCATGGTCTCACATCCCCAAACAGCACAGAAAATGTCTTCTGCACCTCCACAGTAATGAGCTTGGGATCTAGTCCTATCATTCCAAGGACACACATAAAAGGAACAAGTGTGTAGATTATCTCTAGGCACTGGATTGCACATCTCACAATTCCAATTAAACTTTTGTGTGAGCAAGGTTTTGGGGAGCAGGACTCTTTACCCTCACATCCAGGTAAACCTCCATGGGGTTATTGCTTAGGTATATCACAAGTGTCTAGACCTGCTGTGAGCTGACAAAGATCAAAAAGAGTTCAGGCCACCAGATGTAAGGAGGGCACTTTGAAAATTGATAGAAAGCATTTGCTGTCCAGTAATGGTAAAGACTACACTCCATGTTAACTTATCTGGCTGATAGAGATTCTGAGCTGTCTTCATCATTGATATCATCATCATTAGAAGGCTCAGGAAGGAACTTGACAAACTGATCCTTCTGGAAGCCATCGAGTTCCACTTTCTTTCTGAGAAAAAACACAGACAGAATCTTGTCCCCATATCAAAACAGTGTCGGGACCATTCCACGTATTGGTTAAAGGGTCTCGCCATTTAACCACGGCATTTGAGCTTGAAGTGACTGGATGTTAGTGGTGATCTGATGCAGACTGACTTTTAGCATCAGATTGCAAAAAATTAAAACAAATAAGACAAAAGTAAGATGGGCTTTTCTGTGACCTTGGAGAGTATAGTTCCCCCTTTTCTGTTTTCAAAATCCAGTTTTTCAAAGTGTGATGAACACATTCAATAATTACTTGTCCCGTTGAATTATAGGACATTTCAGTTTTATGTTCAATTCCAAATTCTGTACAAAATTGTATAAAGTTGTTTCATATATAAGTAGGCTCATTATCTGTCTTGATCATTTTTGGCAATCCCATAGCATTGAAAGCCTATAAGCAATGCTTAATTACATTTCTAGAAGCTTCTCCTGTATGTATAGAAGCAAAAGTGAATCTTGAACAAGTGTCAATACAGACATGTATGTATTTCAATTTTCCAAATTATGAATAATGAGTTATATCCATTTGTAAAAATAGTTGGGCACAAGTCCTCATGAATTAACCCTTAAATGAGGAACTGGAGATAAGGTAAGACAGACAGGGGATTGCTTTACAATCATTCCAGCCTATTCTTTAGCGATCTTATGTTGGAGCCTTAATGTGCAACTTGAAAGATGAAATTTATTATGATCATGTCCAGCCAAAACAATAGGCTCTGATAAAAAAGCTTCTCGTAAATCTCTGTCAATACAGTCGTTGCCTACAGCTAAAGATCCAGGAAGATCAGAATGAGTTCTTATATGACCAATATAAAAAGGAATTTTTCTAGCAAGAATGATGTTTTGCAATTGTGAAAATAGAGATCCAGTTGGCATATTGAAATGAAATGTACTACAAGTTTCCTACAAAGAAACTGACTAAGCTACATATAGTCTATCAGTAAAAAGATTAAAAGCATCATTTACAGACTGAAAAACATTTACTATTGCCATACATACTGCCAGCTGAGTAGAAAGTCCAGGAGTCTCTATGATTATCTGTTGATTATTTATAATATGTCCTGCATGTCCTTTAGAGGAGCCATCAGTAAATATTAAAAGAGAATTATGTAAAGGTTGTAAGGATACCATATTAGGAAATATAACCTTATGACTATTTAAAAGTTTTATCAGATTGTCTTGAGGAAAATGTTCACCTATAATGCCTTCAAATCCTATTTGGGCAAGAAATCAATATGTACTATGCTGCTTTAACTAATTATGTTGATCTACATTAAAAGTCTTCAACAACTTATAGAAGAAAACTTCTCTAATCTAAAGAAAGAGATGCTCATGAACATACAAGGAGCCTACAGAATTCCAAATAGATTTGACCAGAAAAGAAATTCCCCCCATAACATAATAATTAAAACTCCAAATGTACCAAACAAAGAAAGTGTATTGAAAGTATTAAGGAGAAAATTTCAAGTAACATATAAAGGTAGACCTAACAGAATTACACTGGACTTCTCACCAGAGACTATGAAAGCCAGAAGAGCCTGGGCATATGTCATACAGACTCTAAGGAAACACAAATGCCAACCCAGACTGCTATATCCAGCAAATCTCTCATTTATTATAGATGGAGAAATGAAAGTATTTCCTGACAAAAAACAAATTTACAGTATCTTTCCTCAAATCTAGGTCTTCAAAGATAGTGAATAGAAAACACCAACAAAAGGAGGAAAACTACATACTAGAAAAACCAAGAAATTAATCTTCTTTCAACAAACCAAAAAGAAGATAAACACACAAACATAAAAATTACATCAAAAAATCAGGAAGCAACAATCACTATTTCTAAATATCTCTTAATATCAATGGATTCAATTCCCCAATTAAGAAAACATAGACTATAAGACTGGATACATTAACAGGATCCAACATTTTACTGCGCCCAGGAAATGTATCTCAGTGTCAAAGAAAAACACTACCTCAGAGTAAAAGGCTGGAAAAGCGTGTTCCAAGCAAATGGTCCCAGGAAACAAGCTGGAGAAGCCATTCTGATATCGAACAAAATAGACTTTCAACCAAAAGTCATTACAAAAGACACAGAAGTACATGTTATACTCATCAAATGAAAAATTTACCCAGAAGAACTCTTGATTCTGAATATCTATGCTCCAAATACAAGAGCACCCTCATTGTTAAAGGAAACTTTTATTAAAGCTTAACGCGTACATCACACCCCAGACGATAATTATGAGTGAATTCAACACCCCACTCTCCTCAATGGACAGTTCAGGAAAACACAAACTAAACAGAGACATAGAGAAACTAATAGAAGTTTTGGACCAAATGGATTTAATAAATATCTATAAAAGATTTCTTCCTAAATCAAAAGAACATACATTCTTCTCAGCACCTCATGGTACCTTCTCCAAAATTGATCATATAATTGGTCATAAAACAGACTTCAACAGATATAAGAAGATCGAACTACTTCCATGTCTCCTATCAGATCACTATGGAGGAAGGGTGGTCTTCAATAGTCATAAAAACAAGAGAAAGTCCACATAAACATGGAAGTTGAACCATGCTCTACTTAGCAATACCTTGGTCAAGGAAGAAATAAGGAAAGAAATCAAAGACATGTTATAATTTAATGAAAACGAAGGCACAGCATACCCAAATTTCCTCTTAGCACAATGAACGCAGTGCTAAGAGGAAAACTCAGAGTTCTCAGTGCCTCCAAAAAGAAGCTGGAGAGAGAGCATACACTAGCAGCTTAACAGCATACCTGGAAGCTCTAGAACAGAAAGAGGCTACTCAAGAGGAGTAGAGGAAAGGAAATCATCAAACATAGGGCTGAAATCAATCAAGTAGAAACAAAAAGAACTATATGAAGAAGGAAGAAAAGCAGGAGCTGGTTCTTTGAGAAAATCAACAAGATAGATAAACCTTTAGCCAGACTAACCAGAGGACACAGAGACAGTATCCAAATTATCAAAATCAGAAATGAAAAGGGAGAAATAACAACAGAAACTGAGGAAATTCAAAAAATCCTCAGATCTTACTACAAAAGCCTATACTCAACACAGTCAGAAAATCAATATGAAATGGACAATTTCACCCTAGAAAGGTGCCAATTACCAAAGTTTCATCAGGATCAGATAGCCCATCTAAATGGTCCCATAATCCATAAAAAATAGAAGTGGTCATTGACAGTCTTCTAACCAAAAAAAGTACAGGACCAGATGGTTTTAGTGCAGAATTCTGTCAGACCTTGAAAGAAGACCTAACATCAATACTCTTCAAACTATTACACAAAATAGAAACAGAAGTAACACTACTCAACTTATTCTATGAAGCCACAATTTCACTGATACCAAACTACATAAAGATCCAACAAAGAAAGAGAATTATAGACCAATTTCCCTTATGAATATTGATGTAAAAATACTCAATAAAATTCTTGCCAACTGAATCCAAGAACACATCACAATGATCATTCACTATGATCAAGTAGGCTTCATGCCAGAGATGCAGGGATGGTTCAATATACGGAAATCCATCAATGTAATCCATTACATAAACAAACACAAAGAAAAAAACCACATGGTCATTTCATTAGATGCTGAAAAAGCATTTGACAAAATTCAGCATCCTTTCATGTTAAAGGTCTTGGAAAGAATAGGAATTCAAGGCCCATACTTAAACATAATAAAATCAATATATAGCAAGTCAGTAGACAACATCAAATTAAATGGAGAGAAACTTGAAGCAATTCCACTAAAATCAGGGACTAGACAAGGCTGCCCACTTTCTCTATATTTATTCAATATAGTGCTTGAAGTTCTAGCTAGAGCAATTAGACAACAAAAGGATGTCAAAGGGATACAAATTGGAAAGGAAGAAGTCAAATTATCACTATTTGCAGATGATATGATAGTATACTTAAGCGACCTAAAAAACTCCACCAGAGAACTCCTACAACTGATAAACAACTTAATCAAAGTGACTGGTTATAAAATCAACTCAAGCAAATCAGTAGTCTTCCTGTACTTAAAGCATAAACAGTCTGAGAAAGAAATTAGGGAAATAACACACTTCACAATAGCCGCAAGCAATATAAAATATCTTAGTGTGACTCTAACCAAACAAGTGAAAGATCTGTATGAAAGGAACATCAAGTCTTTGAAGAAAGAAATCAAAGGAGACCTCAGAAGATGGAAAAATCATCCATGCTCTTGGATTGGCAGGATTAATATAGGAAAAACATCCATCTTGCCAAAAGCAATATACAGATTCAGTGCAATCCCCTTCAAAATCTCAACTCTATTCTTCATAGAGCTAGAAAGAGCAATTCTCAAATTCATCTGGAAAAACAAAAACCCAGAACAGTTAAAACTATTTTCAACAGTAAAAGAACTTCTGGAGAAATCAGTATCTCCGACATCAAGCAGTACTACACAGCAATAGTGTTAAAAACTGCACGGTATTGGTACAGTGAAAGGCAGGTAGATCAATGGAATAGAATTGAAGACCCAGAAGTGAACCCACACAACTATGGTCACTTTATTTTTGACAAAGGAGCTACAACCATCCAGTGGAAAAAAAGATAGCCTTTTCAACAAATGGTGCTGGTTCAACTGGAGGTCAGCATGTGGAAGAATGCAAATTGATCCATTCTTATCTCCTTGTACTAAGCTTAAGTCCAAGTGGATCAAGGATCTCCACATCAAACCAGACACACTGAAACTAATAGAACAGAAACTGGGGAAGCCCTTGAAGACATGGGCTCAGGGGAAATTTTCCTGAATAGAACACCAATAGCTTATGTTCTAAGATCAAGAATTGACAAATGGGACCGCATAAAATTACTGAGTTTCTGCAAGGCAAAGGTCATTGTCAAAATACCAAAAGGGTACCCAACAAATTGGGAAAAGATCTTTAGCAACCATACATCCGACAGAGGGCTTATTTCCAAGATATACAAAGAAGTCAAGAAGGTATACCCCAGAGAGTCAAATAACTCCATTAAAAATGGGGTACAGAGCTAAACATAGAATTTTCACCTGAGGAATATCGAACGGTGGAGAAGCACCTAAAGAAATGTTCAACATCCTTAATCATCAGGGAAATGCAAATCAAAACAATCCTGAGATTTCAACTCACACCATTCAGAATGGCAAAGATCAAAAAACTCAGGAGAAAACAGATGCTGGTGAGGATGTGGAGAAAGAGGAACACTCCTCCACTGCTTGCGGGGTTGCAAGCTGGTACAACCACTCTGGAAATCAGTCTGCCAGTTCGTCAGAAAACTGGACATGATGCTACCAGAGGACCCTGATATACCACTCCTGGGCATATATCCAGAGTATTCACCAGCATGTAATAAGCATACATGCTCCACTATGTTCATAGCAGCCCTATTTATAATAGCCAGAAGATGGAAAGAATCAAGATGTCCCCCAGGAAAGAATGGATACAGAAAATATGGTATGCTTACACTATGGAATACTACTCAGCTATTAAAAACAATGAATTCATGAAACTCTTAGACAGGTGGGTGTAACTGGAGAATGTCATCCTGAGTGAGGTGACCCAATCACAAAAGAACACTCATGGTATGCATTCACTGATAAGTGGATATTAGTCCAGGATCTCAAAATACCCAAGAAACAATTCACGCATCAAATGATGCCCAAGAAGAAGGAAGGAGAGGCCCCTTGTCCTAGAATGGCTCAATGCATCAGTGTAGGAGAATACCAGGATAGGTAAGTGGGAAAGGGATTGATTGGTTAACAGGGGCTGGGAAGAAATCTTATGGGACTTTTGGGGAGGGGGATCTAGCAAAAGGGAAATCATTTGAAATGTAAACTAAGAATATATCTAATAAAAAATAAAAAAGAAATTAGCTATATGCGGCTGGATTACTATATTTACTCTTAAAACATTTTATAGCCATAATCTTATATTGGGATAAATCTTTATTTTGATGTAGAATTAAAGTTATATATTCTGGCATTGATACAGAGTGTTGAAGATTTTCACTGGCATTAATCTTTGTATACTTATACAAAATTTAAATTAATTTTGTTACTCTTAGGTATTGTACCATTGCAACTTACGAAGAATACAAGGCTTAGACCCAGTATTTCCAATAGTTGCTAATACAAACTCTTTAGGATGACTAACTAATACAAGTTAAGAATCAGATAGTAAACTCAAAGTAATATTAGATACTGATTAAATTGCAATGAAGTATTTTCATGAGTATTTGAATAGTAAAATTAATCAATTTTTACAATCTAGTTATACTATATATAAATAGTTGGTCTTTCAATATATCAGATTTCCACAGAATATGTTATTTAAAATCATTTGGTTATTAATATATCTTTTAACTAGAAGACACTTATGCTCCTGACAGTACCCCCATAACACTTCAAAAGAGATATTGAGCATCATTACTTCCAAATGGTGTCCCTTCAACTGTGGCAAGATAGCCACTGGTTAATAAATAACTTAATTTTATTTTTTTATAACTTAATTTTATCTACAGACAAGATACTGTCCATTAAGGACAAATGGATGCAGCAAAGCTGATGGCAAAGCTCTGCCAATATAGGGTATGCTAGTCCTTCATAATTCCTGTTTAACTTAAGGTCTGACAGATGGTTCTGGGCCAGAAGGCTGAAAACAGATGCTCCAACTTTATAAGGAACATTGTAGACTGTCCAGGGAAAGGGAATCGTTTGTCTCACAACTTGAATAAGATTAGGAAGCTATGTCCTTGTGCTTCTGACATATTAAGTTAATATTTAATTCCATCTAAGATCTCTGAGGTGACAAGGACTATTTATAGTTTCGTAATTGAGCTAAAGATGTCTAACATTGAGGAAGATGATCTAGATTTGAGAGGATGGTTTTCAGATGGTACTGCATGCCATCAAACATGATTGAGGTTCAAAATTGTAAACTCTTTAAGTTAAGATAGATGATAGTATACTTATCAACATTACCAAATAACATTGACTGATTATTATAAATGTATACCTTACATTATAATTTATATAACTGTTATAATTATATTGAATGTATATCTGAGAAAAAAGAACCTTGGATAAAAAGGGAGATGCATAGCTGCTGTATTATAAATGCTAACTATGTTCCTCAAATAACTATTTGCATAAGAGGCTTTGCACACAATTTTAGGGATCCTGCCCCCAGTTGGTTCTGATTGGTAAACAAAGATGCAAGACACCAGTAGTTGGGGTGAACAGACAGAGGTGTAGTTTGGGGTTTTCTTGGACTTAGGACCGGGAGAAGTGAGAGATCTACCCTGCTTCTATGTGGAGGCAAGAAGAGAAACAATGCCTGAGAAGAATGCAGGACAGAGAGTCATAGCAACTATGTGAAAGGGGCAGGAGAGTACAGTCCAGGGGGCTGCCCACCTGCGTCTAGAGCAGGCAAGGTAGAAAATAGAATTTAGTAAATAGTAACTTGGAATTCTCTATGAAGGGTAGATTCTAGCAGCATGGAGGCTAGACAACTGCTCAGCTATTGTGCTATGTAAGGCATATTGAAATATAGTGGCTGTATGGGTGTCCTTCATTTGGAAACATAACCATCAAGGTGGGTAGAAAAATCCTCACTTGGATTTAGCCTCCATAAAGAAATTAGAAAGTTTTTTAATCAGCAATTTAATAGTACACCTACGAGCTCCAGAAAAAATAGAATCAAGCAAACCAAACAGGAATAACAGGCAGGAAATTATAAAAATTAGGGTTGAAATCAATCAATTAGAAACAAAGAAAGCAATACAAAGAACCAAGAGAGGGTTCTTTGAGAAAACTGAAGAGATGGATGAACACTTAGCCAAACTTACAGAGAGACAGTAAGACAGTATCCAAATAATCAAAATCAGTACTGTAAAGGAAGATATAACCACTGCGGCCAGCAGATGATATGATAGTATACTTAAGAGACCCAAAAAACTCTACCAGAGAACTTTTATAGCTGATAAAGAACTTCACTAAAGTGGCAGGTTACAAAATAAACTCAAGCAAATCAGTAGGCTTTCTATACTCAAAGGACAAGCAGACTGAGAAAGAATTTAGGGAACTGACACCCTTCTCAATAGCCACAAACAGCATAAAGTATCTTGGAGTGACTCTATCCAAACAATTGAAAGACTTATGCGACATGAACTTCAGATCTCTCAAGAAGAAAATCGAAGACCTCAGAAAATGGAAAAATCTTCCATGCTCATGGATTGTCAGAATTAATACAGTTAAAATGGCCATCTTGCCAAAAGCAATCTGCAGATTTAATGCAATCCCCATCAAAATACCAACTCAATTCTTCATAGAGTTAGAAAGAGTAATTCTCAAATTCATCTGGAATAACAAAAAAACCCAAGATAGCTAAAACTATTCTCAACAGTAAAAGAACTTCTGGGGGAATTAGTATCTCAGACCTCAAACATTACTACAGAGCAATAGTGATAAAAATCACATGGTATTGGTACAATGACAGGCAAGTTGATCAATGGAATAGAATTGATGACCCAGAAATGAATCCACACACCTATGGTCACTTGATCTTCGACAAAGGAGCTGAAAACATCCAGTGGAAAAAAAGATAGCCTTTTCAACAAAAGGTGCTGGTTCAATTGGAGGTCAGCATGCAGAAGAATGCAAATTGATCCATTCTTATCTCCTTGTACTAAGCGTAACTCCAAGTGGATCAAGGACCTCCACATAAAACCTGAAACACTGAAGCTAGTAGGAAAGAAACTGGGGAAGACCCTTGAGGACATGGGCACAGGGGAAAAGTTCCTGAACAGAACACCAATAGCTTATGTTCTAAGATCAAGAAGTGACAAGTGGGATCTCATAAAATTACAGTTTCTGTAAGGCAAGATTCACTGTCAAAAGGACAAAAGGTCAACCAACTGATTGTGAAAGGATCTTCATGAACCCTAAATCCTACAGATTGCTAATATCTAATATATACAAAGAACTCAAGAAGGTAGACCCCAGAGAACCAAATAACCATATTCAAAATTGTAGTGCAGAGCAAAACAAATAATTTTCAAATGAAGAACTTCGGATGGCCGAGAAACACCTTAAGAAATGTTCAACATCATTAATCATTAGGGAAATGCAAATCAAAACAACCCTGAGATTTCTCCTCACACCAGTCAGAATGGCTAAAGTTAAAAACTCAGGAGACAACAGGTGTTGGCGAGGATGTGGAGAAAGAGGAACACTCCTCCACTGCTGGTGGGATTGCAAGATGGTGCAACCACTTTGGAAATCAGTCTGGTGGTTCCTCAGAAAACTGGGCATGATACTTCTGGAGAACCCTGCTATACCTGTCCTGCACATATACCCAGAGGATTCTCCGGCATGCAATAAGGACACATGCTCCACTATGTTCATAGCAGCCTTAATTTTAATAGCCAGAAGCTGGAAAGAACCCAGATGTCCCTAAATGGAGGAATGGATACAGAGAATGTGGTATATTTACACAATGGAATACTATTCAGCAATTAAAAACAATGGATTCATGAAATTCTTAGTCAAATGGGTGGAACTGGAAAATATCATCCTAAGTGAGGTAACCCAATCACAAAAGAGTACACATGGAATATAATCACTGATAAGTGGATATTAATTAGCCCAGAAGCTCTGAATTTTCAAGACACAGTTACCATATCAAATGATACCCAAGAAGAGGGAAAGAGAGGGCCCTGGCTCTGAAAAGAGTTGATTCACCATTGTAGGGGAATACCGGGACAGGGAAATGGACGGGTGGAGTGCTTATGAAATAGTTGAAGGGAAGAGGGCCTATGAGACTGATGGGGATGGGAGAACCGTGAAAGGGGAAAGCATTCGGAATATAAACAAAGAATATAGAAAATTTTAAAAAGACAAAAAAAGTAAAAAAAAATAAAAAAATAAATGTGATATCCAAATCACTCACTCAAAGGCTCAAGTGAAGTAAAAAAAGGAGTAGAGCAGAAGAAACATAAAGTCTATATTGGAGATGTGGTTTATTAGTAAAGTACATATTCTATTCTTGCGTAGGACATGAGTTCAGTTTCTAGACCCTGTTAGGTGGGTTAAATCCCTGTAATTTCAGATACAGGAAATCCAACACCCACTTCTGACCTTCTTAAACACTTTACCCATACACTCAGACTTGTACACATCCATGCACATATATTTAAGTGATTATAAATAAAGCCTTTTAAACAATAGATGGTCTACAAGAAAGGTAGAGACATGTAGAAAGTTCCATTTGGGGCATGAAAAGGTCATTGCATTCTTGAAATTCTAGCAATTGTGTTTAAGGACCCAAGACTGACACAGAATAAGAACCATAAACTCTAAACCATAGAGAATGGAAGGATTGAGAGATCCTGTTTCTACCGGTAGGTACTGGAAACCAGAGAAGGAAGAGCCATTTTTTTCAGCAGTGAAGAGAGTGGAATGGTGCTCATGTTCCTGTAAATAATTCTGTAATGTATGTTATTTTATAAATAAAACTAAATTCATTGACTCACAATTTTTGAAAGTAAGTAGAGTATAAGGAAGTATAATTTGGAAGAGGAAGGGGAACAACAAGAGTGGTACAGGAACAAGACTAGGTAATAGGAGCTAAATAAAAGCAACACACACATGTATATATATATGTATTCTATTTGTGAACTTGTTATTGTACTAAATGTGTGGTGTCTGCTTGGATATATTAAATGTTGAAATTTTCCTTTCTGTATTCTCTTAGCAAGTAGTCTGGAGTGTTCAATGTATTCTGGTTTAATGCTTCTGACCAATCAAAAAAGAATCAAAATAAAATACAATAAAATCAAACAATAGTATCATAATAAAATATTTTATACAAACATGAAGTACTGAAAATATGAATTGCTGTCATTCATATTAACATACCCACATGATGATTCACTGCATACACACATAATTTAAAAAAAATTTAAATAAATCTTTAATAATAAATAATCTAAAAAAGAAATAGGTGATATAAAAATTCACTGTGTGGTGCTATGTGCTTTAATCTCAGTATGCAGGAACTAGGAACAGATAGATACTGTGAGTTTAATATCAGCTTAGTATACAAATATGTTCAAGGCCTGGCAGAGATACTTTTAAGATAATGTTTGAAAAAAATAGCATGACTTTCTAAAGAAAGTAATAATGAAAGAAACATACATCAAGCTAAATATATAGTAAACATTTAAATAATAAATTCACTATATTACACATCCACAATCAAGATTATTTTTAATGAAGAAAAATTTAAGCAAAACCAATAAATTAAATTAAAAAGAAGAGAGTTAGAGAGGGGTATCCACCATCCTCAATCATTTTCAATATAGTGCTCCATATGTACATGTATATCTATATGTGTATGTATATGTATACTACTACTAAGTGAATATATACATACACACATACATACATACATAGGAATACTATTTAACTGAAAAGTGAATTGAAATCATGTAGTGAAATGAATGGAACAAGGAAGTACAATATTGAGTGAGATAACCCAGATCCACACAGACACATACCACATATTCTTTCATATATGTGGTTCCTAGATCCCAAACTTCAGATGTGAATATAAAATAAAGACTAACCACTGAAAGTAGAAGAGTAGAAGGGACCATGGCTAGGGAAACTCCCAGGAGGAAAATAGCAGTATATATGATATACTTGTAATATGAAAGATAAATGGAAATAATTAAAAGAGAATTTTAATTGGAGAGAAGAGAAAAAGGAAACTACAGGGAATAGCAAAAAGGATAAATAAAATTGAAAATACTTGAATGAGACATAGGTCCACCATGTGCTTTGGATATAGGATTAAGAGGGTTTGAAATATAACTGATCCCTACACAGTAGATATCAGAAAGGTGATCTAAAAGTTTCTAAGTGAAGGCAGCAATGAGTAGGCCCATCCTGCTATGATACCTATGAAACACAACAAATACTATCATAAGAAAATGTTAATAAAAGTAAAATAGTAGCATTAAAAGATTGGTAGTAATCAATAGTTGACTAGTTAGACTCAAAGCCTGCTCAAAGTAGAAAAATGCTTACTGGTACTGGAAACCTAGCTAAATATATGTGACTATTGAGGATTCTAGAAGTGATCCTATTACTATCACCCTACCCTACCAGAGCAGTATGCTTTGTAACTGTCTTCAAAATTTTTCATTGTATCCACAGAAATGTATAGATCTCAATCCTTGTCAAGAAGTTTCTTTGAAATGTAAAGTGACAGTTACAAAAAAACCACTGCTGGTCATTATGGAGAGGAATAATAGTCACATTGCTCTCCTACCTAATTGATAATAGCATAACAGAGTTCCTGTACCTAAGGCTAATAGAACTTTGCATGGCCAGAATTTTAAGAGCCAGAGTATCTGGAAGATTTTTGTAAGATTGTGACTTCTATGAATAACAGGGAAACCACAAAAAGAAACACCAACAACATCATTGCCTAAACAAGACCTGAACACTTTCATCAAATTTATGGAAAATGTTAGTGGAACAACTCCTAGATGAAGAGGTAGAGAGGAAGAATTAGTCTTCTCCTGAGATTCACCCCTGATTGGTTGTTGAATGCTGAGTAATCTTCAGAAAGATACATATGCCGGCAACATTGAACAGTCTAATCAAGTTGTACTTACGTATCTTTTCACCTATATTTAGGTGTAACTAGTTAAAGAGTCATAATTTTTTTTTTCATTCAGATACTTGAAAAGTAAAGGCAGGCTGATTTACATGAGTCTTAGATAAGCATGATCTACTGAGTGAATTACAGAATAGCTAAGGCATATATTGGCATTTATTCAAAAAAAAAAAAGGAAACGAAAGGAAGATGAGTGTGAATTTGGAAGAGAGTTTATGTGGGAATATGAGGGGAGTGAGCAGGAAAAATAAATGACATAAATATAATTTAATTAAAACTTACAAATTGTCCTGCTAAACTCTTTAAAAATGTATGTATTTGAATGATATATTTTTTTTAGATAAACACTTAGCTCTGTCATCAATGAAAACTGTGAAAGCAGGGTTTGAATATAAGCACTGATACTAATAAAGAATAAAAACACACTTCTAAAATAAACACACATATATATATAGACATGCACACACACTAATTTGTATGTGTATGTATATGTGCATATATGTACATATATGTACATAGTCTAGGAAAAACTGGAGGAGATAAAAAAACACTAGCCTTAACCCTAGTTATGACTACCAGTTTTCCTTGGGGAATAAGAGGTAACAAAAATAAGGAGACAGTAGAGACCTGTCTTTGGCCTGAGGCAGCAAAGCTGCTAAAATGAACTACTGACTTCTGTTCTGTGATCCTCTTTGCTTATCTTCTCTGTTAATAAGTGTCACATCTTCACTTCTACCTGATTAGATAGTAAGTTCAGTCCTCTTTAACCAATAGCTAGAGGCTATAGGTGTAAATTAATTAAAGGAGATTTTCATATATTTCTGATTATTCAGGAAGAATGAGCTATGCTGCTCCCCAACAGAATAGTACCAAGACACATAGCACACTGAACATCATTGGAAAATTATGGTAACATCATAAGAATTTCAAAATAAAATGTTTGTTTGTTTGTTGGTACTGAAGCACAAACTATGAACAAGGTAAATCTACTACTTGGCAACATCACCAACTTTTCATAGGAAAAATTTTAAATGAATGCTCACATTTTAATTTTTTACATTCTGAGATTATAATTAAAACATTTTTCAAATATTCCTTCCTTCTCTTTTTTCATATTAATTAGGTTTTGCAATAAATGTTTCTCCATGCATAAATGCATATGTATATAATAGTCTATTATATATATATGTATATGTATATTACTAGATAAGAAGATAAAAATCTGTCCAGTATGCACAATGTTACATTTTGAAAAACAAAATACCTACAGGCTGATTTGTGAAGATTGAATAACATTCTTTCACTTCTACCTTCTTGATCATGTCTGGATCTGTGATGTCCAGGATAGGGGTCATCCCCTCATATAGCCTGTATTGGGAAAGCAGAAATGATTACACAACTTTGATCCTAAACTGTGAAATGAATCTTCATCTTCTATAAGAACAAATGTTCTTCACTACTGAGCCACCTCTACAGACCCTAACAATATACTATTAACAACTGACAAGTAATAAAATGTGCAAGGAACTCTTCCTTTGGGAACATTAGAAATAGAAAAGAGTTCAGTATCATTGAAGAGAGACAGATTCTCTCCTCTCCCTTTTGCCCTCTCCACTTGTGGTGAGCTGAGTGCAGGAGCTGGCACCTGCTGGGGTCATGAGATCAGAAAATCTTGCCCAGTGGTGTGTGTATAAGAGAGATGGCAGGCTGACCTTTTCATATACCTCTCAGGTCCGGATCCAGGATTCTAAATTGGCCCAACCTGACAGTGACTCCTCAAGGAACTGGTGGAGTACATGATTGGGCCCATCCTATAGATTAAAATGGCAGTATCTCCATGACACTAGATAATGACAGAATATTTGAGAGATGTCCCAGTGAGGTTCCAGATTTAATAGCATAACAGAAGCCAGAGGAGTAGGACCATACCAACAATTCATTACAATGAACATTTCCAAGCAAAGAAGTGTGGACAAAATTTCATCTTGTGGGACACACTCTGACACATAAATGCTTCCATGATGAGCTTTTATTATTTTTTTCTGTTGAGGGTAGGTCACAAGGGTTGAGGGTGGGTATGAGGAGAGAGGGTGCTGAGTTGAATTGGGGTGTATGATATGGTAAGAAATTCAGAAGGAACCAATGAAAAGTTAAATCCAGTACAGATTGCCCATGACATTGGAACACATTGTTCTTAGTAATCATGCCAATGCAACTGGCCTTGTGATTACTACTGAGATTTCTGAGGATGAATAAATTAAATGAAGAATTAGAACCTCATTTACCTTGCTTGTGTCATGAAGAACATTGATGTTACTTCTTCTCAAACCCTAACCAAATTACAAGCACCTCTCATAGGGAGGTTCTGCTGCTTTTGGCTCAGTTATCACACAAAATATTTAATGAAACATGCCTAAAGACAATAATATGATTTAACACACACTATACCTGTACTTTAAAGTTATTTGTATGTGTTGTGAGAAAATATCCATATACATTCCTGTTGAATAGTCATTGTCTTGTAATGAATGCAATAAAAATGTAGGAAAAGAAATTTCAGCTAAGTGTGATGCCATAGAATTTTAAGACAAGTAGCCAGGAGGTAGTCATGGAAAACAGTAATATCTGGGCTATAGAAACTTATAGTTCTACCTTGGATATGTGGAGATCTAGTATCAAAACAATAATGAGAGAAAGCCCTCAACCTTATGGAAAGTATTACAGGCAAGTAAATGATCCTGAGATTAAGAGAAATGGTCTTTCCTAGGGAAGAACATATCAAGTGATTACACAATTCCATGGAGTCAGACCATAATATGTACATATAATTAAGACTGACTGAACATGTTGTGATTATAAATATAAATTCATTTGCATGTACAAATTATATATTTGAAGGGAGAAAAGGAAAGGGAGGTAGGAAGCAATTATAAGCTCCAGCAAAAGTGAAGTAACTTTGTCTGGGCATCAAAACAGTATAGACATAATGTTTTTATACATTGTGTTAAGTTTATCCTCAGTAATTCAAATTCTGACTTTTCTGACATCATAACTTGTCTCAGTGCAGACATGTTACTGTAATGCCTATACCAAGCATCTCTTCTCAAGTTTGTGTAAACAGTTTTTATCAATTATTCGCTGACTTGGCAATAAATACTAATCACCCAATGGCTGGGCAGAATGTAGAATAGGGCAGATTAACTGCCAGGCATAGAATGGAGAGAGTGAGAAAGAATTCACTTTTCAGATTAGCTGACAGGGTGGAGGAATCAGAGCCATGGAGAAGTGGTCAAAGAGCCAGATTAATAATAATATGCAAGTATCATGGGGTGTGAGTGGGAGGAAGTCAGATCCACATAGGAGAAAAGGGTAGATCATTTAACTGCTCAGCTAAGGAGGTATAGATTTGAATAAATGTCCTTTGTTCTGTGTAGTTATTGGAGAATACCATAAGGTTAAAGAAGTATAGTTCTCCAATTAATTCACCATTTACATTTATATTTTCCTTTACACAGTAGGGCTGGCCCAGTTTAAGGGGCATAGGTGAGCTAACCCAGGGTAAGAAGAGCATGAGGGAGCTTGTCCTGATACTCTTGCTGTGAAATGGGTGAAATGGTGGGGTGTGGATGCCCCCCTCACCATGTGTAGCAGTCAGGAGAACTGGCACCAGTCCAGACAGACCCAAAGGAACCCATGAAACTGCTCTGAGAGTCTTTCTGAGTGCCTAGATACCACTGGTCCCAGTATCTCCTGGTATTGGGAAAGATGCTGTTTCCTCATCTCCTCTGATCCTATGATCCTGGTTTTGTTAGACTGACTGGGAGTGGAGCTTCTTCTGGGTGTTGTGGAACTGGCTACTTTTTCTTGTATTTACTTAATGGGTGTATTTGTTTCCTCTTTAAAGCTTCTACCTGTTTTTTGTCTTTGTTTTCTTGTCTATCTTTAAGGGTGTTATTTATGTCTTCCTGAATGGCCTCTGTAATCTGTATGAGATAAAACTTTAGGTCTTGGGGTGTGTTTGGTAACTAGGGCTTGTTGTGGAGGAGAACTGGGTTCTCATGGTGTCCAATTAAATTGGCTTCTGTTCCTATTTTCCTGGTCTTGCCATTCCCCACACAGTTATATTTGGTGTTAACAGGCTAGGGTGTCTTGCATTATAGCAGGTCTCCTCAGCGTTAGGTAGAGTTGTCTGACCAGCATTAGACCAGGCCTCCTTGGAAATATGTAGTCCTGTCTCTGGTTTGAGCAGTTCTCCTGTGTCCCTGGTTATTGCATCCGTCCTGTGTCCCTGGTTATTTTATACCTTCTGGGATACAGACAAACAGTTAGGTAAGTATGGGGGAAAAGACTGACATTCTGCCATGGGTGCAGGTGGAAGTGCAGATGAGAAAGATAATGTTTAACATGTTTTTACAGATTTTATGATAACCAATCCCACAGAACAGAAGAATCTACTTTTGTTGGTGTTACAGCCAATTGGTCAAAGTGGATCTATGAAAAAATGTACCACATGATATGAGAATGAAGAATGGAAAAGAATTTGAGCATTGCTGATGCTGACTCTCACTCGTGGAAAACTGAAGGTGGTAAGAAAATCAAGGGGTTTTAATTGTACATGTAAAAAATTGTATCTGAGGACAGATAGAAGTAAAATTTTCTTCACAGAAATGTTTCATGGTGCAGGAGCAGAAAACATCCAATGGCAAAAAGATAGCCTTTTCAATATATGGTGCTGGTTCAACTGGAGGTCAGCATGCAGGAGAATGTGAATTGATCTATTCTTTTTTTTTTTTTTTTTTTTTTTTTTTTTGTCTTTTTTTTTTTATTTGATATAATTTATTTACATTTCAAATGATTTCCCCTTTTCTAGCCCCCCCCCACTCCCCGAAAGTCCCGTAAGCCCCCTTCTCTTCCCCTGTCCTCCCTCCCACCCCTTCCCAGTTCCCCGTTCTGGTTTTGCCAAATACTGTTTCACTGAGTCTTTCCAGAACCAGGGACCACTCCTGCTTTCTTCTTGTATCTCATTTGATGTGTGGATTATGTTTTGGGTATTCCAGTTTTCTAGGTTAATAACCACTTATTAGTGAGTGCATACCATGATTCACCTTTTGAGTCTGGGTTACCTCACTTAGTATGATGTTCTCTAGCTCCATCCATTTGCCTAAGAATTTCATGAATTCATTGTTTCTAATGGCTGAATAGTACTCCATTGTGTAGATATACCACATTTTTTGTATCCACTCTTCTGTTGAGGGATACCTGGGTTCTTTCCAGCATCTGGCAATTATAAATAGGGCTGCTATGAACATAGTAGAGCATGTATCCTTATTACATGGTGGGGAATCCTCTGGGTATATGCCCAGGAGTGGTATAGCAGGATCTTCTGGAAGTGAGGTGCCCAGTTTTCAGAGGAACCGCCAGACTGCTTTCCAGAGTGGTTGTACCAATTTGCAACCCCACCAGCAGTGGAGGAGTGTTCCTCTTTCTCCGCACCCTCTCCAACACCTGCTGTCTCCTGAATTTTTAATCTTAGCCATTCTGACTGGTGTAAGATGAAATCTTAGGGTTGTTTTGATTTGCATTTCCCTAATGACTAATGAAGTGGAGCATTTTTTAAGATGCTTCTCCGCCATCCGAAGTTCTTCAGGTGAGAATTCTTTGTTTAACTCTGTACCCCATTTTTTAATAGGGTTGTTCGGTTTTCTGGAGTCTAACTTCTTGAGTTCTTTATATATATTGGATATTAGCCCTCTATCTGATGTAGGATTGGTGAAGATCTTTTCCCAATTTGTTGGTTGCCGATCTGTCCTCTTGACGGTGTCCTTTGCCTTACAGAAACTCTGTAACCTTATGAGGTCCCATTTGTCAATTCTTGCTCTTAGAGCATACGCCATTGGTGTTCTGTTCAGAAACTTTCTCCCTGTACCGATGTCCTCAAGGGTCTTCCCCAGTTTCTTTTCTATTAGCTTCAGAGTGTCTGGCTTTATGTGGAGGTCCTTGATCCATTTGGATTTGAGCTTAGTACAAGGAGACAAGGATGGATCAATTCGCATTCTTCTGCATGCTGACCTCCAGTTGAACCAGCACCATTTGTTGAAAAGGCTATCTTTTTTCCATTGGATGTTTTCAGCCTCTTTGTCGAGGATCAAGTGGCCATAGGTGTGTGGGTTCATTTCTGGATCTTCAATCCTGTTCCATTGATCCTCCTGCCTGTCACTGTACCAATACCATGCAGTTTTTAACACTATTGCTCTGTAGTATTGCTTGAGGTCAGGGATACTGATTCCCCCAGATTTTCTTTTGTTGCTGAGAATAGTTTTAGCTATCCTGGGTTTTTTGTTGTTCCAGATGAATTTGATAATTGCTCTTTCTAACTCTGTGAAGAATTGAGTTGGGATTTTGATGGGTATTGCATTGAATCTGTATAGTGCTTTAGGCAAAATGGCCATTTTAACTATATTGATTCTACCGATCCATGAGCATGGGAGGTTTTCCCATTTTTTGAGGTCTTCTTCCATTTCCTTCTTCAGAGTCTTGAAGTTCTTGCCATACAGATCTTTCGCATGTTTGGTAAGAGTCACCCCAAGATACTTTATACTGTTTGTGGCTATTGTGAAGGGGGTCATTTCCCTAATTTCTTTCTCAGCCTGCTTATCCTTTGAGTATAGGAAGGCCACTGATTTGCTTGAGTTGATTTTGTAACCTGCCACTTTGCTGAAGTTGTTTATCAGCTGTAGGAGCTCTCTAGTGGAGTTCTTTGGGTCACTTAGGTAGACGATCATGTCGTCTGCAAATAATGATAGTTTGACTTCCTCCTTTCCAATTTGTATCCCTTTGACCTCCTTATGTTGTCGAATTGCCCGAGCTAGTACCTCAAGTACAATATTGAAAAGATAAGGAGAAAGGGGGCAGCCTTGTCTGGTCCCTGATTTCAGTGGGATTGCTTCAAGTTTCTCTCCGTTTAGTTTGATGCTGGCTACCGGTTTGCTGTATATTGCTTTTACTATGTTTAGGTATGGGCCTTGAATTCCTGTTCTCTCCAAGACTTTAAGCATGAAAGGATGCTGAATTTTGTCAAATGCTTTTTCAGCATCCAATGAAATGACCATATGATTTTGTTCTTTGAGTTTGTTTATGTAGTGGATTGTATTGATGGATTTCCGTATATTGAACCAACCCTGCATTCCCGGGATAAAGCCTACTTGATCATGGTGGATGATCGTTTTGATGTGTTCTTGGATTCGGTTGGCAAGAATTTTGTTGAGTATTTTTGCATCGATGTTCATAAGGGAAATTGGTCTGAAGTTCTCTTTCTTTGTTGGATCTTTGTGTGGCTTTGGTATCAGCGTAATTGTGGCTTCGTAGAAGGAATTGGGTAGTGTTCCTTCTGTTTCTATTTTGTGGAATAGTTTGAAGAGTATTGGTGTTAACTCTTCTTTGAAGGTCTGGTAGAATTCTGCACTGAAACCATCTGGTCCTGTGCTTTTTTTGGTTGGAAGACTTTCTATGACTCCTTCTATTTCTTTAGGCTTTATGGGACTATTTAGATGGTCTAGTTGGTCCTGATTTAATTTTGGTATTTGGTATCTGTCAAGGAAATTGTCCATTTCCTCCAGATTCTCCAGTTGTGTTGAGTACAGGCTCTTGTAGTAGGATCTGATGATTTTTTGGATTTCCTCAGTTTCCGTTGTTATGTCTCCCTTTTCATTTCTAAGTTTGTTAATTTGGATACTTTCTCTGTGCCCTTTGGTCAGTCTGGCTAAGGGTTTATCTATCTTGTTGATTTTCTCAAAGAACCAGCTCCTAGTTTTGTTGATTTTTTGTATGGTTCTCTTTGTTTCTACTTGATTGATTTCGGCCCTGAGTTTGATGATTTCCTGCCTTCTACTCCTCCTGGGTGAAATAGCTTCTTTTTGTTCTAGGGCTTTCAGGTGTGTCATTAAGTTGGTGATGTATGCTCTCTCCATTTTCTTTTTGGAGGCACTCAGGGCTATGAGTTTTCCTCTTAGCACTGCTTTCATTGTGTCCCATAGATTTGGGTATGTTGTGTTTTCATTTTCATTGTGTTCTAAAAAGTCTTTAATTTCTTTCTTTATTTCTTCCTTGACCAAGGTGTCATTGAGTAGAGTATTGTTCAATCTCCACGTGTTTGTGGGTTTTCTGTTGTTTCTGTTGCTATTGAAGACCACTTTTATTCCATAGTGATCAGATAGGAGGCATGGGATTAGTTCTATCTTTTTATATTTGTTGAGGTCTGTCTTGTGACCAATTATATGGTCGATTTTGGAGAAGGTACCATGAGGTGCTGAAAAAAAGGTATATTCTTTTGTTTTAGGATAGAATGTTCTATATATATCAGTTAAATCTAATTGGTCCAAAGCTTCAATTAGTTTCATTGTGTCCTTGTTTAGTTTCTGTTTTCCTGATCGGTCCATTGAGGAAAGTGCAGTGTTGAAGTCACCAACAATTATTGTGTTAGGTGCAATGTGTGCTTTGAGTTTTAATAAAGTTTCTTTTATGAAAGAGGGTGCCCTTGCATTTGGAGCATAGATGTTCAGGATTGAGAGTTCTTCTTGTTGTATTTTTCCTTTGACCAGCAAGAAGTGTCCCTCAGAGTCTCTTTTGATGACTTTGGGTTGAAAGTCAATTTTATCTGATATTAAAATGGCTACTCCAGCTTGTTTCCTGAGACCATTTGCTTGTAAAATTGTCTTCCAGCCTTTTACTCTAAGGTAGTGTTTGTCTTTGACCCTTAGGTGTGTTTCCTGTAAGCAGCAAAATGTAGGGTCCTGTTTACGTATCCAGTCAGTTAGTCTGTGTCTTTTTATTGGGGCATTGAGTCCATTGATGTTAAGAGATATTAAGGAATAGTGATTGTTACTTCCTATCATTTTTGACGTTATTTTTTAAATTTGATTGCTTAACTTATTTGGGTTTGATGAAAGGTTACTATCTTGCTTTTTTCAGGGTGGAGTTTCCCTCCTTGTATTGGTGTTGTCCTCCTATTATCCTTTTTAGGGCTGGGTTTGTGGATAGATATTGGGTGAACTTGGTTTTGTCGTGAAATATCTTAGTTTCTCCATCTATGGTGATTGAGAGTTTTGCTGGATATAGTAGTTTTGGTTGGCATTTGTGTTCTCTTAGAGTCTGCATGAGATCTGCCCAGGACCTTCTAGCCTTCATAGTCTCAGGTGAAAAGTCTGCTGTGATTCTGATAGGTCTTCCTTTATATGTTACTTGGCCTTTTTCTCTTACTGCCTTTAGTATTCTTTCTTTGTTTAGAACATTTGGTGTTTTGATTATTATGTGACGGGAAGTATTTCTGTTCTGGTCCAGTCTGTTTGGAGTTCTGTAGGCTTCTTGTATATTCATGGGCATCTCTCTCTTTAGGTTAGGGAAGTTTTCTTCCATAATTTTATTGAAGATATTTGCTGGCCCTTTAAGTTGTAAATCTTCACTCTCATCTATGCCTATAATCCTTAGGTTTGGTCTTCTCATTGTGTCCTGGATTTCCTGGATATTTTGGGTTACAAGCTTTTTGCACTTTGCATTTTCTTTAACTGTTGAGTCCATGGTTTCTATGGAATCTTCAGCATCTGAGATTCTTTCTTCTATCTCTTGTATTCTGTTGTTGATATTTGCATCTCTGTCCCCTGATTTCTTCCCAAGGCTTTCTATCTCCAAAGTTGTCTCCCTTTGAGTTTTCTTAGTTGTTTCTACTTCTGATTTTAGATCCTGGATGGTTTTGCTTAGCTCCTTCCCTTGCATGTTTGTGTTTTCCTGTAATTCTTTAAGAGATTTTTGTGTTTCCTCTTTCATGAGTTCAGCCTGTTGACCAAAGTTCTCCTGTATTTCTTTAAGAGATTTTTGTGTTTCGTCTTTCATGACCTCAGCCTGTTGAGCAAAGTTCTCCTGTATTTCTTTAAGTGTTTTTTGCATTTCCTCCTTGTTGGCTTTTGTATTCTCCTGGATTTCTTTCAATGATTTTTGTGTTTCCCTTGCAAGGGCTTCTAACTTTTGATCCATTTTCTCCTCAATGACCTTCATGTGTTCCTGTACCAGCATCATGACCAGTGATTTTAAATCCAAATCTTGTTTTACTGGTGTGATGGGGTATCCAGGACTTGCTGGTAGAGGAGAATTTGGTTCAGATGTTGCCATATTGCCTTGATTTCTGTTAGTGACGTTTCTGCGTTTGCCTTTTGCCATCTAGCTCTCACTGGTGTTACTTGGTCTTGTCAGTGCTGGACTCACCAGTGCAAGCTGCCCCTTCCCCGTTGGCCTCTGGTGCACAGCTTACACTCTGCACTGCCTATAGACAGGGTGCTGTTTTCCAGGCTGTTCAGATCCCAAAGCAGGCACCTGAAGGCTCCCGCTGGGGCCCGCAGGATTTATCGGAGCACACCGACTTTTCCCAGCTGGCCGCCCGGAAGCCCCCACTAGCCTCTTGAGGGACCTGGAGATGTGGCGGCCACCCAGGCTGATCTGAAGCGGAGAGATTTGAGCTGGGGGCTTCTGCCTGAGGCCTTGCCCCAGATTGTGTCTGTGGACCAGGTGGAACCCGTGTGCACCCCCAGGGAGCTCCGAAGGTGAATGTTGCTGTGACCTCCCCTGTGCTCCGCTCACTCCGCTGGGCAGCCGATTTCCCCAACCGGGCTGGCGCACACTAGGTTAGCCTTGTCGCCTGGGCCCTGAGTCCAGGCAAACGCCTGGGAGGCCAAGGTCCGAGCAAAGTTCCCCTAGGGCTATGTCTGTTATTTGGGTCCGCCAGGTGACCCGGATGGCGGGCGTGCGCGTCCGCGCTCCGCGAAAGCACCGGGAGAGTCTGTTGTGCTAATAACCTCCTGGGCTGGTTGACACACAGATGGCCCACCAAGCCGCCCAGTTCTTGGGGTCAGTCCTGTGCCTTTTGGGGCCTAGACCCCCGTTTTGTTAGCCTCAGGCTACGCTTGTTAGCAGTCTCTGCCCTCCCGAGCACTCTGGCTCCTGTAGGCAAAATGGCGGCGCGTGCACCGGCCGGGGCAAAAAAAAAAACTCCTGGCTGGGTTGGCGCCCCGATGGCCACTCGAACAGCCCAGGGCCTGGGTGCAGGCCAACGCCCGTCTGGCTCAGACCCCTGCGGTGTTGGGCCTAGGATTATGTTTGTGTACCTCAGTCTGACTGATCTCTGGAGCCCGGGAGAATTGATCTATTCTTAGCTCCTTGTACTAAGCTCAACTCCAAGTGTATCAAGGATCTCCACATAAAACCAGACACACTGAAACTAAAAGAAAAGAAAGTAGGGAAAACCCTTGAGGACATGGGCACAGGGGAAAAGTTCCTGAACAGAACACCAATAGTTTATGCTCTAATATCAAGAATTGACAAATGGGATCTCATAAAATTACAAACTTTCTGTAAGGCAAAGGACACTGTCAAAAGGGCAAAATGGCCACCAACAAATTGGGAAAAGATCTTCACAAGTTCCACATCCAATAGAGGGCTAATATCCAATATATACAAAGAACTCAAGATTAAAAACGGGGTACAGATCTAAACAAAGAATTTTCACCTGAAGAAATTCGGATGGACGAGAAGCACCTTAAGAAATGTTTAACATCAGTAGTCATTAGGGAAATGCAAATCAAAACAACCCTGAGATTTCACCTCACACCACTCAGAATGGCTAAGGTTAAAAACTCAGGAGACAGCAGGTGTTGGCGAGGATGTAGAGAAAGAGGAACACTTCTTCACTGCTGGTGGGATTGCAAGAAGGTACAGCTACTCTGGAAATCAGTCTGGTGATTCCTAAGAAAACTGGACATAACATTTCTGGAGGACCCTGCTATACTTCCCCTGAGCATATACCCAGAGGATTCCCCAGCATGCAATAAGGACACATGCTCCACTATGTTCGGTGCATTAGATTGTTAAGAGTGGTTTTGTCTACTTTAGGTCTCAGACACTCCACTTTAAATATGACTATTTATTCATGTTTGTCAATTACTTTTTATTTTAGGATTCAAACCTTTATATTTATAATAGAGTAATTTGTGTAGTGTGCCTAAATGTTCCTCATCATCTAACAGTATGGAGTTTTGCCCCTGAAAAATGCACAGAGAATGGGAAGGCTGTTATCATGAAAGAGTGTGTGGTACATACATTTTTGGTGCCTCTGTGCCCCATCTGGAGATCTTACCCTGCTTGCCAAGTAACTCAATGTTAAATTGTTTCAGAGTCAGAATAAAAGAGGGTGTGAGGTTACCCTGTGGTTAACTCTTTGAAATGGGCAATTTATAGACTACCTTGATAGATCTTTACCTACTGTGGACATGATTAAAGTTGGGTTAACTGTGTTATTTTGTATATTCTAGGAGACAAATTATATAACGTTGAAATAACATCTTAATGTAAGTGGACTTGTGGAGATTGGGAACTGAAGGAGGAGATTATAGCTGATATATACTAAGGTAGTTGGTTTGACTAAGTGTCTCATCTTGCAGCAATAAAAACAAACTAAAATTTTTATTTCTGCTGAAGTACTTACAAAATTATCAAAAACCAAAAAAAAAAAAAAAATTCGCCAACCTCTCCAAGAAACTCAAAAGCAAGAAATTTCTGGAAATGAGGTGTATATTAAGTTGTATTTTTTTTTATGATGGCACTAGTGTGATATGCTCAGTGGTTTGTGAGCATACTGAGTACAAATTGTCACATAGATATACAATAGGTAAAACTAGGTGAACCTATATTTATACCTTAATCAGAAACATCCTAAATTCTTACATGGCCCAGAGATGATTTCCCTCAGGGCAAGACAGTTTCTGAGAGTTTGGGACATATGCATGTTTCAGGAGGTCAAGTTAGGTGTGTAATGGACATACATTATCTGCAATGTTTCTATACTCAACATCTTTGGTGACTATAGCATGGTTGTGATCACTAGTGCCTCATTTGGAGTGAAGGTGGCTTCCCTCAACAACCTCCATTTTCCTTTTGTGGAAAATACCAGGAATCTTTTAACATTAACTTTTTCAATCCATTGTTTTTCTCTATAGGTATGGAGGTTATTTATTCTTAGTATTTGCTTTTACTAATCATTTTACTTATTTACATTTCAAATGTTATCCTCTTATTTTGTTTCCCCCACCCACTCCCCTTTGCCTCTAAAATCCTGGTCCTCCACCCACCCAATCACTCCTACCTCACCCCTCTAGCATTGTGCTTCTCTGGATCGTCAAACCTCCAGATAACCAAGACCCTCCTCTCCCATTGATAACAAAATGAAGCAGTCCTCTGCTACATATGTTATGGGAGCCATGGAATGGCTCATCTTTACTCTTATTAATGGTTTAGTCTATGGAAGCTCTGAGGGTCTGGTTAATTTATACTTTTGTTCTTCCTATGGGGGTTCAATCTCCTTCAGCTCCTTCAGTCCTTCCTATAACCCTTCCATTGTGGTCCCTGGGTTTAGCCCAATGGTTGACTATATTTGTACCTATCTTACTCAGGTGCTAGTAGAGTCTCTCAGAGGATAGCCATTCTATGTCCCATTTATAAGCACATGTGGACCTCAGCAATAGTGTCAGGGTTTGGGGTCTGAAGGTGGAATGGATTGAAAGGTGGGGCTGTCTCTTGATGGCCCTTCCTTCAGGCTTTGCACCCTATTTGTCCCCACATTTCTTTTAGACAGGGACAACTCCTGCTTAAAAAGTTTCAAATGGGTTTTAAATTAGCACAGAATGTAAAAATTTATGCACCCTATATCCATACACACTTAATTCTCCCTGTCTCTATTGAATGCTTGGATCCAATATCCATACTTGTATGTGCACAGTACATGTGGTTTTAACCGCTTTTGGTGCATGTTTGATGGTGAGTTGTTAAGTATGAGATGATTAAACCATTCTTCCATCATTGGAATGAAATTGAAATGAATGTTATCTAAATCTTGTCACTTTGTTCATTTGCTACTCTCTGATATTTTCTTAGTTTTCTGGTCCTTAACATCTATCTTTGCCTCTTTTACTTTTTCCTCTTGCCTCTTAAATATATTTATCTTGTTCTTCAGTTTTAAATATTCATTCTAGTATGTTCTGTAACAAGCATAAAATGCTTTAGCTTGACTTATCAAGGATATTTTATTCCTTCTTTAATTGTGATCAATATTTTGGTTTTATCTTAACCATGTTCTGCAGCCTTTGATCTTGAGAACATAAATTATGTCTTTCTTTTATTTGTGTGTATATATATATATATATATATATATATATATATATATATATATATAATTTTCTATATTCTTTTTTACATTCCAAATGCTTCCCCCTTTCCCATTTCCTCCCTCCCCATATGTCCCATAAGTTCTCTTCACTCCATCCATTCTCCTATCACTCCCCCTCTCTTTTCTCTGTCCTGGTACTCTCCTACAATGCTGGACCAAGCCTTTCCAGGATCAGGGCCCTCTTCTTCCTTCTTCATGGGAATCATTTGATATGCTAATTGTATCTTCAGTATTCAGAGCTTCTGGGATAATTAATATCCACTTATCAATGATTGCATTCCATGTGTATTCTTTTGTGATTGGGTTACCTCGCATAGGATGATATTTTCCAGTTCCAACCATTTGCCTAAAAAAATTCATGAATTCATTGTTTTTAATTGCTGAGTAGTATTTCATTGTGAAAATATACCACATTTCTGTATCCATTCCTCCACTGAGGGACATCTGTGTTCTTTCCAGCTTCTGGCTATTATAAATAAGGCTGCTATGAACATAGTGGAGCATGTGTCCTTATTGCATGCTGGGGAATCCTCTGGGTATATGCCCAGGAGAGGTATAGCAGGGTCCTCTGGAAGTGTCATGTCCAGTTTCCTGAGGAACCACCAGACTGATTTTCATAGTAGTTGTACTCCACTGCTGGTGGGAATTATGTCTTTCTTAGCCCTCTGGGTTTTCATGGTTTCCATTGAAAACTCAAATATTTTGCTGATGGAGCTGTCTTGATATATGACTTGATCCTTGTTTCTGTGTTATCTGTTTTAACTTAAATATGACATGGTAAGTTTCTGATATTTTCTATGAGATGTTCTTCAGGTACTTTTGTTTTTTCAAGTACATCTCTTTCCTAAGGTTTGGGAAGTTTGCTTTTTTTAAAATTTATTTTCTATATTCTTTGTTTACATTCCAAATGCTTTCCCATTTCCTGTTTCCTCCCTCCCCATATGTCCCATAAACTCTCTTCTCTACACCCATTTCCCAATCACCTCCCTCCCATTTCTGTGTCCTGGTTCTCCCCTACAATGCTGAATCAAGCCTTTCCAGGACCAGGGCCTTCTCCTTCCTTCTTCATGGTATTCATTTGATATGCTAATTGTGTCTTGAGTATTCAGAGCTTCTGTGCTAATTACTATCTACTTATCAGTGATTGCATTCCATGTGTATTCTTTTGTGATTGGGTTACATCACTTAGGATAATATTTTCCAGTTCCAACTATTTGCCTAAAAATTTCATGAATTTATTGTTTTTAATTGCTGAGTAGTATTCCATTGTGTAAATATACCACAATTTCTATATCCATTCCTCCTTTGAGGGACATCTGGGTTCTTTCCAGCTTCTGGCTATTGTAAATAAAGCTGCTATGAACATAGTGGAGCATGTGTCCTTATTGCATGTCAGGGAATCCTCTGTGTATATGCCCAGGAGTGATATAGCAGGCTCCTCCGGAAGTGTCATGCCCAGTTTTCTGAGGAACCGCCAGACTGATTTCCACAGTGGTTGTACCATCTTACAATTCCTCCAGCAGTAGAGGAGTGTTCCTCTTTCTCTACATCCTGGCCAACACCTGCTGTCTCCTGAGTTTTTAACCTTCGCCATTCTGACTGGTGTGAGGTGAAATCTCAGGGTTGTTTTGATTTGAATTTCCCTACTGAGTAATGATGTTGAACATTTCTTAAGGTGCTTCTCTGCCATCCAAATTTCTTGAGGTGAAAATTATTTGATTAGCTCTGTACAGTATTTTTTCATAGGGTTATTTGGTTTTCTGGGTTCTAACTTCTTATGTTTTTTGTATATATTGGATATTAGCCCTCTGTCAGATATAGGGTTGGTGAAGCTCTTTTCCCAGTTTGTTGGTTTCTATTTTGTCCTTTTGACAGTGTCCTTTGCTTTACAGAAACTTTGTAATTTTATGAGGCCCCATTTGTAATTTCTTGACCTTAGAGCATAAGCTATTGTTGTTCTGTTCAGGAACGTTTACCCTGTGCCCATGCCCTCAAAGTTCCCCCCACCCCCCGGTTCTTTTCTATTAGTTTCAGTGTGTATGGTTTTCTGTGGAGGTCCTTGATCCACTAGGAGTTGATTTTAGTACAAGGAGATAAGAATGGGTCAATTCACATTCTCCTGCAGGCTGACGTCCAATTGAACCAGCACCATTTGTTGAAAAGGTTCTTTTTATTACTGGATGTTTTCTGCTCCTTTGTAGAAGATCAAGTGACCACAGGTGTGTGCATTCATTTCTGGGTCTTCAATCCTATTCCATTGTTCCACTTGTCTGTCACTGTACCAATACCATGCAGTTTTAAACACTATTGCTCTGTAGTATTGCTTGAGATTTGGCATACTGATCCCCCCAGATGTACTTTTACTGTTGAGAATAGTTTTAGCTATCCTGGGTGTTGGGATATTCCAGATTAATTTGAGAACTGCTCTTTCTAACTCTATAAAGATCTGAGTTGGGATTTTGATGCGAAAACCACACAAAGATCCAACAAAGAAAGAAAACTTCAGGCCAATTTCCCTTATGAATATTGATGCAAAAATAATAAATAAAATTCTTGCCAACCGAATCGAAGAACACATCTACATGATCATCCGCCATGATCAAGTAGGCTTCATCCTAGGGATGCAGGGTTGGTTCAATATACAGAAATCCATCAATGCAATCCACCACATAAACAAACTCAAGGAAAAAAAACACATGATCATTTCATTAGATGCTGTAGAAAGCATTTGAGAAAATTCAGCATCCTTTCATGCTAAAAGTCTTGGAAAGAACAGGAATATTCAAGGCCCATACCTAAACACAGTTAATGCAACATACAGAAAACCAGTAGCCAATATTAAACTAAATGGAGAGAAACTTGAAACAATCCCACTAAAATCAGGGACTAGACAAGGCTTCCCTCTTTGTCCATATGTTTTCAAAGTAGTACTTGAAGTTCTAGCTAGAGCAATTAGACATCATAAGTAGGTCAAAGGGATCCAAATTGGAATGGAAGAAGTCAAACTATCACTATTTGCAGATGATATGATAGTCTAATTAAGTGACCCAAAAATCTCCACCAGAGAACTCCTACAGCTGATAAACAACTTCAGCAAAGTGGCTAGTTATAAAATCAACTCAAGCAAATCAGTAACCTTCCTATACTCAAAGGATAAGCAGGCTGAGAAAGAAGTTAGGGAAATGACACCCTTCACAATAGCCACAAACAATATAAAGTATCTTGGTATAACTCTATCCCAACAAATAAGAGATCTGTATGACAAGAACTTCAGGTCTCTGAAGAAGGAAATCGAAGAAGACCTCAGAAAATGGAAAAATCTTCCATGCTCGTGGATTGGCAGTATTAATATAGTTAATCTTGCCAAAAGCAATCTACAGATTCAATGCCATCGCCATCAACACCCCAACTCAGTTACTTTTGCTTTTAATGAGACCATTTTGTATGATTTGGCCAGGAATTAAGTTCTTTTCTTTGCTGTATGCTGAAAATCAAAGAGTTTGTTCCTCATCTCCTAAAAACCCTTGCAAATCTTGTCCACCCTCTTTATCAAATTGATAACTAAGCATCACTAAATCATTCTATTCTTATTTTTTGTCTTCCTGCCTCCATTGTTTGTTTTCTACATGATCCATTCTGTGAGGCTTTGTACTGAATTTCATATGTAAGTTGATGAAATTGTTATTTATGTTGTCATTCACTTTTGATTCTCTTTGATATCCCTATCTTTTAAATCAATCTCTACATTATCTCTTTATTTTTAATGTTTCAGAAATCAAACTCTATTTTAATATCCTGAGTCAATGTCCTTACTTCTTTCAGCATTTGGTATTTTTGGGGGGGGAGTACTTTAGAAGATATTGTTGTAGAAATTATTAAATTCTGAACTGGGGCTTTCTATCCTGCATGAGATTAGTTAGGTCCCAGATAAAGACTGCACACAACATTTATTTTTACAATAAGCCTTAAACATTACAAGAGCTGGGCAGTTGCATACTGTCAATGCTATTAGAATCTACTTTCCTAACATCCCTGACTTATTATTTATTACTTACTATGTTTCATCTTGGTTTCTATTTACTACAATTGGACAGCCCTCAGAGTAGCCCTCCTAATCTACATTGTCTTCTCTTCTCTCCTTCTACAAGCACTTCTCTCATGGTATTTTTCCAACCCCATCCCCATGAAACCTAAACCTCACTGATGTCCCTTCTCCCCAGCTATTGGCTGTTGGCATCATTTTACCAATTAGAAATAACTTGGGAATGAGTTCACTTAGCATTCATGTCTATATATCTGGGGCAATCAGTCTTAGGGAGCCAATATTATCATTAGAATACAAGCAGGATCAGGCCAACTACCACAAGATATGCTTATGCTATATAAATACTTTGAACATATTTACAGTCATTTTTGATTTTTAAATTGAGTTATATTTCTTTCTTTTATTTGGAGTATTATGAGCTTAATAATTATTGAAGGAGAATTGATTTTGATTTTCCCGATTTCTTGTGTTTTAGCAATCAAATTTGCCCATCTGAATTTACTTCAATGGTGAAGATTTGTTGTTCCTTTAAATCAGTTAAGTTTTCCTCACTTCATTGGGAACATTCTCAGAATTAAGGACAGTCAAGACTTTAGTGGAGTTGAGGTGGTATTTTCCATTGTCAGACTTGTATGGATGGTGTCAGACTGAGGAGGCTCTGAGTTCTCCACTCAGCCATCCTCAGAGATGTCTTTCATGTTTTCAATACCAATTAATATCCATCTGTAAGAACTCTATGAAAATATAGTAGTTGTTGTCTATGAAACAGTCATTAGACATTCTTTAAGTAGCAATTGATTTAGAGAGCAAGACATACTCAATTCTCTTTGTACTTACATGTAAGATATTTTGATTTGATATAAGCAAGAAAAAAGGAAAAATGTAATCAGATGCAATTCACTGAGAGACTAGTGATTAATACAATGTTTCTTTTAGAAAATAAATGAAGAGAATTACATAGAAAGGACATGGTAAAGACAAGAAAAATATAGGGGAAGAAGTGAAAGTTTTAGTTAAAAGAAGACTAAAATCAGAAAGATAGAGTTGTTTAGTCATACAGTATAAAATGATCTCATCTCTCAGAAAGCCAAGTCCAAGAAACCAGGCCTGTATATGTTTCGAGAAATAAGAGAGGTTATCAAGAGAGGTTTATAAAACAAAGTAATCACTTTGTATGTAAAAGTGAAAAAACCTGGAATATTTATTGATATTGTGTATGATATAAAAAAAGAATAAGGGGAAATGAGGATGGGTGGAGATATTAGAAAAGAAAACCACTTGGCCAGAGTATTGGGCTTTCTCACCACTTGAGGAACCTATGGATTATTTTATGCAAAAGTTCTTCTCCAGAAAATATTTCAGGTTGAGTTTCATCAAATTATTCTTTGGGTCAATAATGTTACTGTGATGGGGCCAGCTATGCTGTTGAGAGCCTTATTGAGGTGCCATGCCACCTGGTAGTTTCCTGAGAAACACTAGCTACCTGTGGAGCAACTGAACCAGATCTGCTGAGAAGCCTTGGGGGTGGGGGAAGGAATTTCCCCTGCCTTTATATTTGGAGCTCCTCCTTAAACTTTGTGACCTTGAACAGCAATGTAGTCTTGGTATCCATCTCTTTTTTGCTGCTTTCGCATAGATTCCCAGCTTCCCTTCCAGGTAACCAATTCGATGTAACTGTGGCAGTTACAATATGGCAGTGTGCAGTGATGGGAATATGATTATTTATGCTTTAATGATTTCATTGTTTTGTAAATAACTTATTCAATTTACATTCCTCTCACTAGCTCTGTCCCAGTCAACTCTCCCATAATCCTTCCACTCACTCCCTCTTCTCTTTCTCACCTGAATAGGTGAAGGACCCCTGGCTATCCCCCCACCCCAGCATATCAAATCTTCAAGGCTAGGCATATCCTCTTCCCACCGTTTGTAGAAAAGGATGCCCAGCTGGGATAACATATCCCATGTGCCAGAAACAACTTTTGGGATTGCCATCTCTCCCGTTGTTCCAAAACCATATGAAGACAAAGCTGCACATCTGCTGCAAATGTGTGGGGAGGCCTAGGTCCAGCTCATGTATGTTCTTTGATTGGTGGTTTCGACTTTGAGAGTCACAAGAGTCCAGGTTAGTTGACTCTTTTTGTCTTCCTGTGGAGTTCCTATCCTCTTTGGGTTCTACAATCCTGCCTCCTGTTCTTCTCTTAGAGTCCCCAATCTCCATCCACAGTTTGGCTCTGGGTGTCTGCATCTGTGTGAGTCAGCTGCTGAGTGGGGCCACTCAGAACAGTACATGATCCTGTCTTAAAGTATAACAAATTATCATTGATAGTGTTAGGCACAGATGCTTGATTATGGGATGGTTTTTGTGGGATGATGGAGCATTTTGGGGTATATGCCCAGGAATAGTATAGCTGCATCTTGAGATTGAACTAATTTGATTTCTGTGAAAACATGAAATTGATTTTCTAAGTTGTTGATCAAGTTTGTATTCTCACCAGGAATGGAGGACTGTCCTGTTTGCTCCAAAATCCTTGCCAGCATGTACTATCTCTTAAGTTTTTTTTTTTTTTGATTTAAGTAATTTTGAAGGGTACAATATGGAATCTCAGAGTTGTTTTGATTTGCTATTCCCTGGTGACTAAGAATTATGAACATTTATTAAATTTCTTCTTGGCCATCTGAAATTCCACAGTTGAGAATACTGTTTAGCTCTGCACCCCATTTTTAAATTGGGATATTTGAGTTGTTGTAATGTAGTCTCTTGTCTGACTTTATAAAATTTGGATATTACCCAAATTCAAGCCTATTCCATGTTTTTTTTCTTTATCAGATTCAGTGTTATGGATTTACATTGAGGTCCTTTGTTCACTTTGAGTGGAGTTTTTGCAGTGTAGTAAATAGGAATTTATTTGCATTATTTTACATGCATTGAATCAGTTTGATCAGTACTACAGATGAAAAAGCACTCATTCTTCATTATGATTTTTTTTGCATTTAGTCAGAAATCACAGAAGGGTGTACAGTTTTCTAATTCTCTAGTTTAACTCCATTAATCAATGTGTTTTTTTATGATAATAACATGCTGCATTGATTCCTACAGGTTATGGCTTTTGTGTCTTACTCATTCTAAAGCCTGGTCCAATGAAACTGCCTCTCTCCCTCTGTCCCTTCTCTTCCTCCTGGGATCCATAATTCTTGGCTTTCCTTTTGCCCAGCAACTGTCTTCCACCATCTTAATTGACATAATCAAGAACCAATTAGGGAACCAGATTTTAGTATCAGATGCTCCCAATACAGGTAGAAAATGAGGAGATGGTTAGATGGTCATGAGAATGAATGTAAATCATCAATCTCCGGGGATGTGTGGTTCGGGTGGCTTGAGGCCATGCCAGAAACCTGTGGATAGGGCAGCTCCCAAGAATCTATTGGAATGCCCTTAGTTATGACTCTTAGCTTTGCGATTATAGAACCAGAAGAGGCTATTCCATATAGCCAGGTAGAAAACCCAATGGAGCTATAGGGAAACCAAACCACCCACAAGAATTTACACCCTAAATTTATTCTGATAAAAAATGTAAGCATGGGGGCTGGATCAGAGACTGGGTTTATGGCCAAGAATTAGTTGGCCCAAATAGAGACCCATGTTATAGGGAAGCCATGAAATAGAGAGTATTAATGATACTCTCCTATGCTTGTAGACACGAACCTACTATGGCTGTTCTCTTAGAGACTACTCTGCAGCAGACTCAGACAGATGCAGAGATCTATAGCCAAGCAGTTGATAGAGCTTGGTGACTCTTCTGGAAGAGCTAGGAAGGATTAAATATTCTGAATGGTATAGGTACTCCACAGGGAGACCAATGTGGTCAACGAACCTGAATCCTTGGGGACTCTCAAAGACTGCACTACCAACAAAAGAATAAACAGGCAAGACCTAGACCCCCATGCACACATATATAGCAGAAATGTAGTTCAGTCTACCTGTGGGTTTCAAACAATTAGAGCAAGGGCTATCCCTAAATCTGTTGCTTGCCTGTGGGATTTGTTCTCATAACTCAGCTCTTGTTTTCTGGCCTCAGTGGGAGAAGCACCTAGCCCTAACTCCACAGAGACTTGATGTTCCAGGGTGAGGTAATACCAGGAGAGAAAGCTTCTCCCTTTCAGAGAATAAGAGGAGTGCGGAAGGGTTAGGGACTCTAGATTGGGGGGTGGGAAGTAGGAGTGGGGCAGCAATCAGGATGCAAAGTGAATAAAAAAGGATAACAATAATGCATTTTGAGAGTGATGCCATATGCCTGTCATCCAAGAAATCAATATGCCCACTCCAGAGGATTCCAGGACTGAATCCAGTTGAATTATATAGTAAGTTCTAGACCTCAAACATGAACACAGCAAGAAAAGTTAGCCCTCCAAACCACAGTAAGTAAATCTTTAAAAACAAGTCACAACTAGTCAAAGAAATTGTTAGTAGAATGCTCAGCCATAAATGGAAATTAAAGATTCTACAATGAAACAATGTTGACAATATTATGGAGAAAACTTTAATCAGTAATAGAAATGAAACATATTGTGCTATCTCTGGAAAAATCGACTTTTGATATAAGAGAACATGGACATTACTGAACAATAATTTTCCTTTCACACATAACAATCAAGCATCTATTAAGACAAAAATGATTGACAAAGGAATATTCAAATAAAGTGTAGAAGGTTAAAGCCATAGTCATCTAAATTTTCTTCTAGGGTAAGTTAAAATCTCAGGTATTTTCCATTCATTTTTTAAAGAACATATCAGAACTTGGGAACAAAATCATCCTTCATTTATGGTTCCATCTCTTGATGTAACTTTCAGCACAATAGGCTTTTCTGAAGAAAGAATCGCTTCCTTACTTAATTTCATGGGAATCTGAAATAATTGAAGAAACACATTGGTAAATTAAATGAATTATCAAATTTCACAGTTTTCTAGAAATAATTTATTATGACCAATAGTGACTTCTTCCTATGTTGTTGCATGTCTGTGACCCTAATATTCAGAAGTAAGAGAGAGGAGGAATATAAAGTTAAGTCTTCCTGAGGTACATAGTATGTTCAAAACCCTGGTGAACCACACAGACCTTCTTCCTGTTTTAACAAAATCTATATAAGTGATTAAATATCACTTCAGTATTGAACATCCTGAATTGCTTATATAGAATATGAAAATATGATTCAGTATTACTTTATATGGATAAGATTAAAGTAATGATATTAAAATGGAAAAAAGAAAATATGATTCGGTCTATTTATCCTTTCACATACAAATTAATTACTTATCCTGTAATAGGCCTAGGGAAAAATTGTAGCAGTGTATCTTCTTATTGGAGGTAAATTTTAAATGAAAATTAGAAGTTTGAACTTGGTAAAGCACGTTTTAGGACAAAAAGTATACATTTTAAAAATATGATATAAAGTTAATTTCCATTTAGTAAAACTGGAAAGACAACCATGAGTCAGGTTTGTACATAGTGAGCACTGTTGTCAGACTCTGCTTCCCAACCATACGTTTACCTATCCCATCTGATACATGTGGGTTCATAATATAGGATGGGACCTTGAGAACTATTAAGGTATTAGTCCCCTGTATCTATTTTGAAATTCCAAGATGGTGCTAAAAGAAAAATTACAGTTATTTTAATTAATTTTAAAATGACATTCTTGTTGGTTTGTGGGACAGGGGTGGACTACAACAGACATATTTTGAGACATATTTGTTATAAAACTCATGAAATTAAACTTGCTGGGCATGTCTTCAATTAAGTTAATGACAATATATTCTTTAGTTCTTCCTCTGAGACATTTCAAGCATGTTTCTAAATGGGACAACTTGCTTTAAACTTTACACAGAATGGGGTTGAGGTTCTGTAAGACCAGATGGCTGACTTCAAGCGGACAGTGCCTTTCAGGAACTATAGACAGATACACACATACATTTTCATACAGAGTTAACATGAAACACACGCTAATATCTTTTCCATACTTGCAGCAGCCATATGGGTCAAGGAATTCAGGAGAACATGGCCCACTGAACAAAGCAGAGCTCATGGGAGCTCACAGAGACTGCAGTGGCCCTCTGCATACATGTCATTTTTTGTGTAGATTGGAGTTTTTGTGTGACTTTTAACAATGTGTGTATGTGTGTCTATGAGTCTTTGGCCTTCTTGTGGGATCCATTTCCTCATACTGAGTTACATCATCAAGAACTGTTTATATATAATCTATTGCATCTTTGTATGCTGTGTTTTGTTGCTATCCCTGGGAGATCTGTTCTTTTATGAAGGCAAATGAATCAGCATTGGATCTGGTAGAGTGAGAAAGCAGAACTAGAAAGAGAGGAGTGAGTGGAGGCTATGGTTGAGATGTGCTTTATGAAAGAACAGAAAGGAGTTGGTCACGTATATAGTGTACATAATTATGAAAATATTCTAACATAGTCAATTACAGTGTAAAATACAAATATACTTGTAATGAAGGAAAAACCACCTATTTTCAATGATATTATCTATAGCCATATAAGGGATACTTTCATTAACTATTTGTCATCTTATAACTTACACTTAAACACAGAATAACTGCCTTAAAAATATGTATATGTATATATATGTATATGTACATGTATATATATATGTATATGATATGTATGTGTATGTGTATGTGTATGTGTATGTATCTATGTATCTATGCATCTAAGTATCTATGTATCTATGTATATATATATGTATCTATGTATATGTGTATGTTTATGTGTATATGTATATATGTATATATATACATATATATGTATATGTGTATATGTATATATGTGTACATGTGTTTATGTGTAAATATGTATATATGTATGTATGTATATTTTTGTACATATGTATATACATATGTACATATATTTATATATGTATGTCTGTCACCTATCTGTCTATCTATCTATCTATCTATCTATCTGTCTATCTATCTATCTATCTATGGGATACATATTCCCAAGTTTATGAAAATGCATGTGAATAAAAAATAAAATTACGTCAAAAAAGAATACATTCTGCCTCACCTGTGTTTCCACACAAGGCTGCACAGAAAAGTTCTGCAAGATTTTGACAACAGCAAGCTTCATGTTAATGAGAGCAAACCTCATGCCAATGCAGTTTCTCGGACCATTTCCAAAAGGCATGTATACATAAGGATTGATTCTGTCCTTATTCTCCTTGCTGAACCTGGTGTCAAAATTAAGCAAGAGCATAAATAATAAAACCAGAAGCACACAAGACTGATATATTTGTAGGTTTCAGTTATAGCCCTCAGACAGAGTCATATACAGGAATTCAGTTTATTCACTATTGTAATAGAGGTAGTGTTGATTTATTATGAGATCAATGTGTTCAATAAATGACATCTGTTTAATACCACTAAGCTACAGGGTGTGTGATTGGTTGGTATATAGATTTCACCTACACAGGAAACAGGAATCAGTCAACTCTATTTTACTCTTCTAATGTGTACTATGTGTAACCTGCCTTTGCCAGAGGCAGGACTAATATTACAAGATCTTAGGCATCAAAAACTTTATGAAAAATGAGAGAACAGTACATGCCTAAATTATTTGACTCCTGACTCAGCTACTACTACCTCAAAAATATTTTTCACATAAGTAGCATTATATGGACTGAGCAGATTTCTTTCATGAATTTATATGTATAGCCATACACTTATATACAAGCAATATTGATTTATGCAAAAAATCATTGAACTTGAAAACGTGTGGGTAGAGATATACAGTAACTTTTGGGTGTGAGAAGTGTAAGAAAAAATGTTATACCTAAAATAAAATCTCAAAATCTCCCTCCGGTCCACTTTGCCTCTTCTGCCTGGCCCTTTCTTCTGGGGCAGAGTGTTAGCTTGGGTGCTCCATTAAAGACCTCATATCCTAACCCATCTGAAAGTACCAGCTGCACTCAGAGCAGCTTAGGACCTCCTACACTCAGAATAGAAGGTCCCACTGAACTCAGAGCAATTGAGGACCCACTGCACTCAGATCACTGGAGGATCCACTGCACTCAGAACAGTTGAGGACCAGCTGCACTCAGAGCAGTTGGACAGCAGCTTGACAGCTCCATTGAAGACCCAAGACCCTAAAGGCCTCCTAGGAAATCTACTGAAGCCAGGGTAACAGATCAGAAGCTTCTCTGCCCCTGTGAAAATTTCCCAGTAGGAAGGTCCCACAGGTGGTTTGCTACAGCTAAGGCTGCAGGTCTACTAGGAGATCTTATGCAACCAATGGACAAAAGAGGCAGAATCCAGACAGCCATCCAGACCCACAAACATCAGGGATATCCAGATAGCAAAAGACAAGTGGAGGACCATAAGCAATGTATCTACCAATCCAACCCTATAGAGAATCCCAGAAGGAAAACCCCAACACATGGAAGGTACCTTTACTAAAGAAAAGACAAAGTATTAATCATCTTATAACAACAAATGAGTGAACCACATGCCCTAATGCCATGTATAAAAATAATGGATAACAGGAACTAATCATGTTCTGTCTTTAATATTTTCAATATTAATTGACTCACCTATAAAAAACATAAGCTAACTGAATGGATATACACACAGGATCCAGGATTTTGGTGAATAAAAGAAATAAATCTCAATAACAAAGACAGACAGTACCTCATTTTAAAAGACTGGCAAATGGTCCCAAGAAAAAAAACTGGTATTGTCATCATAATATCCAAGAAAATGGACTTTTAACCAAAAGTTAAAAAAGTTTAATGAAGAAGGACACTTCATATTCATCGAGGGGAAAATCCACAAAGAGAAATTCTCAATTCTGAACATGTATGCCACAAATGCAAGAGCATCCATATATAACTTTGCTAAAACTCAAAACAGACAAACACCAAACAATAGAGGAGGGAGACTTTAACACCCCACTCTTTCCAACATTACTAAAAGGCTAACTTTCTGCAACTTCTAAATGCACACATGTGTAACTCAATGGGTTCCCATATTTTAGACATGATTCCCATATTTCGGCATGTGTCTAAATATTTCTTCTAGCATAAAGGAAAACTTCAAAGAAACATAAACAGAATGACTTTAATAAAACATTAGTTTCATAATCATTGTAATTGTGCTTGCTCTCTCTGACAAGTGCTAACACACATACATGCATACATCATACAAGAATGCCTCAAAAATAGTGTTGATAAACTATAGAAAGTAACCAGAATTTTATAAAAACTGCATAAACTTGTGGTTTTACTGATTTTAAAATACCCACCCATACTTAGAAATGTATACAATGATATCACTCTATTAAAGAAATCTGTATGAAGGTTTTAAGACTCTAAAACAAAATTTCACCATTTAGAAATATCATTTTTGTTAAGCTAAAGTCCTTTTAGCTTTTTAAAATAATAATTATCTCTTTGTAGTAAGAACAATGCAAATTCAAACATATGTTTAAGATAATATAAATTTCCATCTGTGTGATTACTATAAGAGATTTGCTTAAAGAATTATTATTCTGTTTGTGTATCCATTCACAGAGACATCATACCTTTCAGGACAGAATTTCTCAGGCTCTGGCCAGTATTTGGGATCTCGGTGAAGAACAAAGACAGGTACAACTACTTTTGTATTTTGAGGAATGAACACACCATTGATTTCAGCATCTTTCTTACTGAGTCTGGAATTTCTGACACCAACTGGATATAATCTCAGAGTTTCACTTATTACCATGTCCAGATATTCTAAGTCTACCAGGCAATTATAAGTGGCAGGCGCCTGGGAAGAGAAATAAAATATTTGATGATTTGGGATCTGTAATTAACTTTCATATCAGTATATACAGCACTTCTAAGTTTAGAAACTCCTCATTCAACACATATTAAAGAGTGAATTGAATGTTGATATGACATATTCACAAAAGTCATGTGTTTTGACCAGATAAAGTGCCTTTGAAATGCATGTTGAAGGGATTATATAAGTGATTATATTCAGATAAACTTCTTAGACCTCAAGTTATCAGTTTCTCTTCATACCGCTCTTCTTTTCAGTAATAGTGATTATCATATTATACCAATCTTGCTGAAAATAAATTATCTATCAAGGTCATCATAACTTTTTTAGAGAGGTCATTAATGCAGACTAAGGAAATTTAATGCAGACAGTATCAAATCTCTTTGAAACATCTGAATCAAGCCTTTCTAATGGGAACACATTGTGTGTAAAACCTATTATTAAGTTTAATATTACTATGGGTATGATGATTAATGCCATATTAAACTAGAGTAACATATGACATTATAGTGAAATAACTTCAGCAGGATCTTTTCTGTTTGAAATTCACCATGGTAAAATAAGGTAAAAGTGGACAATAATTGACTGTAAAATTCATATTCTTTCTTGTTTTTTTTTAATTTTCTATATTCTTTGTTTACATTCCGAATGCATTCCCCTTTCCCATTTCCTCCCTCCACATCGTTCTCATACGTCCTCTTCCCTCTGCCCATTTTCCAATCACCCCTCCCATTTCTCTGTTCTGGTACTGTCCTACAGTGCTCAATCAAGTAATTTCAGAACCAGGGCCCTCTCCTTCCTTCTTCTTCTTGGGAATCATTTGATATGCTAATTGTGTCTTGAGAATTCAGAGCTTCTGCGCTAATTAATATCCACTTATCAGTGATTGCATTCCATGTGTATTCTTTTGTGATTTGGTTACCTCACTTAGGATGATATTTTCCAGTTCCAACCATGTGCCTAAGAATAACATGAATTAATTGATTTTAATTGCTGAGTAATATTACATTGTGTAAATATACCACATTTTCTGTATCCATTCCTCCATTGAGGGATATCTGGGTTTTTCTAGCTTCTGGCTATTATAAATAAGGCTGTTATGAACATAGTTGAGCATGTGTCCTTATTACATGCTGGAGAATCCTCTGGATATATGCCCAGGAGTGGTATAACAGGGTCTTCCGGAATTTCCATAGTGGTTGTACCATCTTGCAATCCCACCAGAAGTGGAGTAGTGTTCCTCTTTCTCTACATCCTGGCCAACACCTGCTGTCTCCTGAGTTTTTAAGCTTAGCCATTCTGACTGGTGTGAGGTGAAATCTCAGTGTTGTTTTGATTTGCATTTCCCTAATAATTAATGATGTTGAACATTTGTTAAGGGGCTTCTCAGTCATCTAAAGTTCTTCAGGTAAAATTTCTTTGTTTAGCTCCGTACCCCATATTTTAAATAGGGTTATTTGGTTTTCTGGGGTCTAACTTCTTGAATTCTTTGTATATATAGGATATTAGCCCTCTGTCAGATTTAGGGTTGGTGAAGATCCTTTCCCAATTTGTTGGTTGCCATTTTGTCCTTTTGACAGTGTCCTTTGCCTTCCAGAAATTTGTAGTTTTATGAGGTCACATTTGTTGGAGCAGATGGGCAAAATTTATATTCTACTGAAATTTCTGTTCAACTCCATGCAGAGTTGCTGAAACAGTCTTCCTCTTCTTGCTTCATATAGTGTTCTAACAAATCTTTATGTTTCAACATCTCACAGCCTAGATTTGGCTAAAAAGGATGTGTTAATGGAGAGATTAAGGATTAGTAGATTAGATAGGTTTGTGGATATGTACTGCAGGTTTGTTTTCCTGACTCTCTTGATCGATGTGTCTGGGTCCAAGCAACTGTAAGTAGCATTATTTCATTAGAATATCATATTGGGGTATATGCAAACAGCTATATAATGATCATTCAGTGAGTGTGTTAACCAGCAATTAGCATCATACATGATCCCTGCTGTGCTTATTTAGCTTTGAGTAAGTGCCTTTGTCACAAGAAATGCTATGTGGAGTTGCAAGCACTCCTGACTACAAGTTCTTGTCTTGAGTCCCTGCCTTTTCTCTCCTCAGTGAAAGATTGTCATCAAAAAGTGTACACCAGTCAGAATGGCTAAGATTAAAAATTCAGGAGACAGCAGGTGTTGGAGAGGGTGTGGAGAAAGAGGAACACTCCTCCACTGCTGGTGGGGTTGCAAATTGGCACAACCACTCTGGAAATCAGTCTGGCAGTTCCTCCGAAAACTGGGCACCTCACTTCCAGAAGATCCTGCTATACCACTCCTGGGCATATACCCAGAGGATTCCCCACCATGTAATAAGGATACATGCTCTACTATGTTCATAGCAGCCCTATTTATAATTGCCAGATGCTGGAAAGAACCCAGGTATCCCTCAACAGAAGAGTGGATGCAAAAAATGTGGTATATCTACACAATGGAGTACTATTCAACCATTAGAAACAATGAATTCATGAAATTCTTAGGCAAATGGATGGAGCTAGAGAACATCATACTAAGTGAGGTAACCCAGACTCAAAAGGTGAATCATGGTATGCACTCACTAATAAGTGGTTATTAACCTAGAAAACTGGAATACCCAAAACATAATCCACACATCAAATGAGATACAAGAAGAAAGGAGGAGTGGCCCCTGGTTCTGGAAAGACTCAGTGAAACAGTATTCGGCAAAACCAGAACGGGGAAGTGGGAAGGGGTGGGAGGGAGGACAGGGGAAGAGAAGGGGGCTTACGGGACTATCGGGGAGTGGGGGGGGCTAGAAAAGGGGAAATCATTTGAAATGTAAATAAATTATATCGAATAAAAAAATTAAAAAAAAAGTGTAAGCTGAAATGAGTGGTTTCCTCAACATAGGTGGTTTTGGTCATGGTATTTACCACAAGACAGAATGAAGCAAGAAGAGAAGGTGAGTATGAAACTTGATGATGCTTTGTGTACTTCTAACTGATAACTAGACAGTCTCATATTTCAGATATATCATACTCCATTGCAGTCAGTTTTGGGTAGAGATGTGAAGACAGCTTATGTGATATGTTGCTGCATGTGACACTGGAGCTACCACAATGAGGAGGTCAAAAGATTATGTTGAAAGCTACCATAATTTTCATGTGCATATATAATCATGTGATTGGAGAAAGGAGTTATGGGCAGAATTGCTGCTCAGCTTAGATAAGAAAATGCACAATGGCTGGCTTTTGTATTGTGCTATTGTATCCTGTTCTGTCACATTGGGTTCTTATCTCTTAGAGACTTGATAGTTCCTGAAAGCAGAGAGAGAGAGAGAGAGAGAGAGAGAGAGAGAGAGAGAGAGAGAGAGAGAGAGAGAGAGAGAGAGAGAGAGAGAGAATGAATCTGAAGGAGAGGAAGGGAAGGTGGTGGGGTTGTGAGGAGTAGATGAAGGAGAAACTGTGTTAAGAATGCATAATATGAGAGAAGAATCTATTGTCAATCTAAAAACAGACAAAAAAAGAAAAAGGAATATGTGGTAGATTGTTTTATGTCTTCAGATATTTACTGCTCCGTGGTCTCTGAGCTAGGTTTTTATTTAATTTTCATAGTAGCATCTTCTGAGGCTATTTGTTTTTGAAAAATATAATAAATGTCTTTTTTTTTTAAAAAAGGTAAGATTTCATTGCTGATATCCACGCCAAAGCATGCACAGTAGTAATGCAGCTACCAGGTCACTGTGATTCTAGAGGGATGCCTAAGCAATGAAGGGCACTGTTTTTTCATGCAAAGGACAAAGAGTGGCTTTCTAGTACCAAAATAGTGGATCACAATTACTGTAAATCTAGTTTGGGGGCATCTGCTTTTACCATTTTAGTCACCTCGGACTCTAGGCATGCACATGATGGTAAATATGCATTCAGGCAAAGCAGTTATATGCATTAAGTACAAATTTAAAAGTTAAATGATTATACTTTAAGAGTAGATATTTTGTTCATGCATTTAGAGTGTGTCATTTTGGCAAGAAATAATAGATATTAGAGGATCATTAAAATGTACAATGATTAATTTTCTCCTTGTACACTATTGACTTCCACCTCTCATTTCTCTTCTGCACTTAGATTTTCACTATTGATTTTTACAAGAATCAATGTTTATGATATTTATTATCATTTTCAATATATGTGTGGAAGAAATGTTTCTTGTTGAGGTTTGATCTTTTCTGGTTTTCAGATGCTATCTACTTACCTTATTGGGCAGAACTGCATCAATTTCATGCTGAAGTTTCTTCTGGACATCAGGATGAGTGGCCAGTGCATACATAATAAAGGAAAGAACATTGCTTGTGGTATTATGGCCAGCCAAAACAAATGTTATTGATTGGGCCACAATCTCCAGGTCAGAGAGAGCTAAAATAAGATTAGACATAACAGGTATAGTGGATCATGTTAGGAAGATGGCATAGTCAAAACCACCTCTCTGTATAATTTTGAGAAAATATTAATCATGTTTAGGGCACTGTTCTATGAGAGTAAATAGTAAAATGATACTCGAATAAATGTAAAAATACTATACATTGTACTTATCAGAGAAGGGTCGATAATAATCTCTATGCATAATGATAAGCAAGATGACAATGTACCACATACTGAAAATCTGCAAAAAGTAGAATAGGAAAGAACTGGAATTTTGAGCATATCCACAATCAGATGTGAAGCAAATGTAAACTTAAGGTGTGAGATGAGAAAGTGTGATTAAGAGGAAAGTTTATAGCATTCAGTGCCTTCATAAAGAGATTGGAGTGGCCTTATACAAGTAAGTTAACAGTACACCTGAAATCGCTAGAACAGAAACAAGCTAACATACTCAAATTGGCAGAAATTAATCAAATTCAGCATGGAAATCAACTAGATGGAAACAAAGAGAATGATACAAAGAATCAACAGAACTAGGAGCTGCTTCTGTGAGCCAGTCGACAAGATAGATAAACCTTTAGTCACACAAGATAAGGGTCACAGAGACAGTAACCAAATTGCCAAAATCAGAAATGAAAACAGACACATAACTACAGAACTGACAAAATTAAAAAAGATTCATCCTATCCTAGTACAGAGGCCTGTACACAATAAACTGGAAAATCTAGAAGAAAGAGATGATTTCTAGACAAATACCATACACCAAAGTTAAATAAATATCACACAAACAACCTAACCATTCTCATAACTGCTAGGGAAATTGAAAAAGTTATAAAATACCTCCCAATCCCAATAAAGCCCAGGGCCAGATGATTTTAATGTAGAATACCACCACATTTTCAAAGAAGAGATAATACCAACATTCCTCAAACTATTCCACAAAATAGAAACAAAATAAAAACTAATTCATTCAATGGGGTATGGAGCTAAACAGGAAACTCACAATAGAAAAGTCGCAAATAGATGAGGAGCATTTAAAGAAATATTTAAATTCTTTAGATATCAGAGAAGTGTATGTCAAAATGATCCTTAGATTCCACCCCACTCATTCATATTGTCAGTCAATCATAGTCATTCATATTGGAGTGGGTAATGACTAAAAATTCAAATGGCAGCACATGCTGTCATTCCTCCTGTTGCTGGTGGGAGTGTAAACTGGTACTGCCACATTGGAAATAAATCTGGAGGTTTCTCAGAATACTGGAGATAGATCTACTTAAATACCCAGCTATACCATTCCTGGGCATATACCCAAATGATGGTCTACCACATCACAAGGACATGTGCTCCACTATTTTTGGAGCAGCCTTTTTTATAATAGCAAACAGCTGGAAACAATGCAGATGTGTCTTAATCAAAGAATGCATTCAGAAAAGGTGGCACATTTATATATTGGACAATTATTCAGCTACAAAATTTGAGGCCATCATGAATTCTGTAGGCAAATAGAAAGATCTAGAAAATACCATCCTGAGTTAGGTAACTCAGACACAAAAGTACATACATGGTGTGTACTCACTGATAAGTGGATATTAACCAAAAAGTACAGAATACTCACTATACAACTCAGATTGTAAGGAGTTTAACAAGTAGAAAGGCCCTGGTGAGGGTGCTTCAATCCCACTTAGAATGGGATAGAAAATAATCATGGGAGGCTGAGGGAGTGAGGGATCTGAGTGTTATGGATTGCTATCTGCTTTTTCTGCTTCCTCAAAATGGGTGCATGTACTCAGGTGAAATCTTAATTAGTCAGATGAGGCTAGATCCTGTGATTGGAGAGTGAAATGAGGGCATGGAGCTGAAAGCTTTAGAGAGGGGTGATTAAAAACAGGTCAGTTGAAATGACATGATATGGAGAAGGAAACAATATGGAACCAGAAAGAGAAGAAGATAGAGTTCACCCACGTGTTCTGGAGATGTAGATGGGCTCGGTGCTGTTCTTGTGATCCAATCCCCTGGTGAATAAAGGATCCAATCACTGTGTGAGTAAGTGGGTCATTCGGGTTGGATGGAGGAAGAGAGGAAGCAGGAGAGTTAGGTCCTTTTGGAATGGGTACAGCATATTGGTAAGACATATCTTCTAGAATTTCCCAGTATCATGACAGATCCACAAGAAGTCGCCAGTTGGGGGATTAGATTTTAATAAAGTGTATATGACTAGGTTTTAATTGTTGCACCCAGAGACTGAGTTACCATTGTTTCTCAACTAAGTTTGTGTTGTGTTTTCCTTCTTGCGGTATCTTGTCTGGGTTCAAGAGAGAAACGTAGGGCAGCAAAGCTTGCATTTGGCAGAAGTACACCATAAAGGCCATGGTGGATTTAAAACACAGGATTGGCATAGCAGCAACTTGCTTGTGGGAACTTAATGAGCTATGTGGAGAGATTTTGGAGCTCTGAGTCAGAGTCTTCTCGAGATAAAAACAGGGTAGGGCAGACACACAAGTATGGGAACATGACGGTTCTATTTTTGAAATATTTCCACAACAGGAGAAGACACAAGAAGCCAGGTATTTCATAAATAGGCAATAAGCAGTGTAAGGTACATTTGCTCAATCCAGGTGTGCAGATCATGTTCATATCAATTGAGTTTTGTTTTCTTTGTGTTGGCATTTTGGAGTTGGAGGTTTACTTTTATAAAGCTGGCAGGTGTTTACAAGTCTCTAGTATTATCATTTTATGAAGCCAAGGGTATTTGTGCGAGTGATAGCTGGCTTTCTGTAGACTAGCCATAGATGGTGAATGACCTGGGATGATTGGAATGGCTTGGGAGTAGCTGGGTGAGAGGGAATCATGGGGGCCAGTGAGAGCACCAGTGCGTAGCTTTTTCATGTGGATTGGTTTTCTTAAAACTAGATGTTATATCTGTGTGGGATAGGAGATAGGGAGAGGAAAAGGAGTACATGATCAGGTATGGGTGGTAGAGAAAGTAGAGAAGCCAGAAGAACCAATGGAAATATGCAGTTTTGGAAGGTGGTAAGTTAGGGGGGACCCTCTAAAAAATACCAGAGACCTGGGAAGTGAGAGACTCTCAGGACACATTGGAGGTGACCATAACCAAAATGCCTAACAGTGGGGAGAGGGAACTTGAAGTGTCTACCTCCCCTAGAAAGACAGGGCATCAAGTGGTGGTGGGATGGCATTGATAAGTAACAGTCAAAATATTTGACCCAGAATTTCTTCCATCTAAAGAACTGTAGGGACAAAAATGGAGAAGAGTGTGAAGGAAAGACTGTCAAATGACCAACTTTCAATTCATCTCTTGTAAGAGACACCAAGGCATGACACTAATACTGCTGCTATGATGTGCTCATGAATGGGAGACTGGCATGGTTGTCCTCTAAGAGGCTCTACTAGGAGCTGACTGAGACAGATGCAGGTACTTAAACCTAACCATTGGACTGAAGTCAGGGACCACCATGGTTGAATTAGGGGAAGAATTGAAGAAGCTGTAGTGAAGGGTGACTCCATAGAATGGCCATCAGTCTCAACAAACCTGGACCCCAGTGAGACTGATCCACCAACCAGGAGCATACACAAGCTGGTCTGAGGACCCTAGCATATATAAAGCAAGGGACTGCTTGTTCTGGCTTCAGAAACCAGGAGACAGGGAGGGGAAAATGGGTACATGATCAGGTATGGGGGGAGAGCCTTCAGGCCCAGTGAATGGGAAGGCCTGGGATGGGATACATCCTCTTGGAGGCAAGGAGTAAAAGGGATGTTAACGAGGAACTGTGGGAGGGGGCACTCAGTGTGGAAAAACGACTGGAATGTAAATAGATAAAATAATTTTGAAAAAGAAAATCAAAAGCCTTAAAAGAGATTCTCTCATTCAGTTTATCAAGTGGTGCCTGATATCAGAGCAGTAGTGGGAAATGAAAGTACAATCAGGGATGGCTTTACCAGAAAGAAAATCATACTCAGACTATGCCCTTTGGAGAGATTTGACATCTATGTACTGCTGTTGATTATATGTACATGCCCATGTATATGTACATGTACATGTACATGTATATGTGTATGTATATATATACATGTACATACACACATATGTACATGCATATGTATATTCATTTTGTATCACATTAGATGTGGTCTTGTTTTATGTTGCTTTAATCATACACATACACATACATGCCTTCTGTAATTAGAGATTCTATAGAATATTTATCTTACAGAAATGTTGGATTTTTAAAGACTTTCTGTATCTAAGGAAAGACTATGTTTTTCTGTTATTAAGTTTTTCTATGCCACAGAAGATATACATATACATATATCATTTCTAAGTTTCTGAGATAAAAGAGATTCATGAGATTCAATCCTGATTATTGATCCTTTACATGTATTATTTAATTTGACTTGCAAACATTTTATAGAGAATTTTCACCACAGAGATTTGTACATATATTTCTTGAATTTGGTTTTCAAATATTTTATCTAGAAATTCATGCTTATGTTCACTAAGGAGATTCACCAATAGATCACTTTTGATGAGGTTTGTCTATATTTAGCACCAGTATAATATTCCATTTACAAAAAAAGATTCCTTGAAGTTTTCTTTTATTTTTCATTTTCAGAATACTTCGAATAGTATTTATAAAAATCTCTGAAATTCTAACAGAATACATACTGAAATACTGTCAAATTATTTCTATAACTTTTGTTGACCTGAATTTGTTTAAATTATATATTGCATCTTGACATTACTTTGACATGTCATATACATCTTGAAATACTTTTATTTTATTTTAGATTTTTGAGTTTAGTAGAATTTAAAAATTGAAATTATGGAGAGAGCAGCGGTTCCTCTCAGGGCCAGCCTGAAGTGGATACTCTAGCCTGTGGAGAAGGTGGAATCGCCATCTTTGTCCCCAGCCAGATGAGACAGGCCACCCCTGGTACTGAGCTATCCCGAGTGTAAGACCTCAGGGGATGCAGACAGCTGAGCTGCAGGTTGCCCCCTGCACCTAGGAACTGGGAGAGTAGCAGTACCTCTGAGGGACAGCCAGACTTAAGGCCAGTGCCCTGAGGGATCCCTGCTGCCATCCTTGCATTCTGACAGAGCAGACGGGCAGTACCAGGTTCAGTCCACAGAGACAACCCAAGCATAACATTGCTTGGGGAAGAACACACCAGGGCTCCAACTGCACCCAAGAGGAGGGCAGCACATCAGCAATCTGTGGCAGGGGTAACCCAGCCATCCAGTGTTGTTGAATTAGCCTTATAGGCTCAAAGGAGGTTGAAGCGCCAGCCAGTGACTAGACCAACTAACACCAATGAGAACTAGATGGCAAAAGGCAAATGTAGGAATGTTACTAACAGAAATCAAGGCAATATGGCAGCATCTGAACCCAATTCTCCATTAACGGCAAGTCCAGGATACCCAAAACACCAGAAAAACAAGATTTGGATGTAAAAGCACTGGTCATGATGCTGTTACAGGAACACATGAAGGACATAAATAAATCTCTTAGAGAAATTCGGGAGGAAATGGATCAAATCTTAGAAGCCTTTACAAGGGAAACACAAAAATCATTAAAAGAAATTCAGGATAATATGGGTCAAAAGATATAAGCCAATAAGGAAGAAATGCAAAAATCATTTAAAGAAATACAGTAGAAGTTTAGGCAACAGGCTGAGATCATGAAAGAGGAAACACAAAAATCTCTTAAAGAATTACAGGAAAGCACAAACAAGCAAGTGAAGGAGCTGAAAAAACCATCCAGCATCTAAAAACAGAAGTAGAAACAACTAGGAAATCACAAAGGGAGACAACTATGAAGATAGAAAACCTTGGAAATAAATCAGGGGCCATAGATGTAAATATCAATAACAAAATATAAGAGATAGAAGAAAGAATCTCAGATGCTGAGGGTACCATAGAAACCATGGACTCAAGAGTCAAAGAAATGAAAAATGCAAAAAGCTTGTAACCCAAAACATCCAGGAAATCCAGGACCCAATGAGAAGGCCAAACCTAAGGATCATAGGCATAGATGCGAGTGAATATTTACAACTTAAAGAATCAGCAAATATCTTCAACAAAATTATGGAAGAAAACTTCCCTAACCTAAAGAGAGAGAAGCCCATGAATATACAAGAAGCCTACAGAACTCCAAACAGACTGGACCAGAACAGAAACACCTCCCCTCACATAATAATCAAAACCCAAAATATACTAAACAAAGAAAGAATATTAAAGGCAGTAAGAGGAAAAGGCCAAGCAACATATAAAGGAAGATCTATCAGAATCACACCAGACTTCTCATGAGAGACTATGAAAGCTAGAAAATCCTGGGCAGATCTCATGCAGACTCTAAGAGAACACAAATGCCAGCCAAAACTACTATATCCAGCAAAATTGTCAATCACCGTAGATAGAGAAACCAAGATATTCCATGACAAAACAAAGTTTACCCAATATCTATCCACAAACCCAGCCCTACAAAGGATAATAGGAGGAAAACACCAATACAAGGAGGGAAACTTCACCCTGGAAAAAGCAAGATAGTAACCTTCTTTCATCAAACCCAAAAGAAGATAACCAATCAAATATAAAAAACAACATCAAAAATGACAGGAAGTAATAATCACTATTCTTTACTATCTCTTAACATCAATGGACTCAATTCCCCTATAAAAAGACATAGACTAACAGACTGGTTACGTAAATAGGACCCTACATTTTGCTGCATACAGGAAAAACACATCAGTGTCAAAGACAAACACTACCTTAAAATAAAAGGCTGGAAGATGATTTTACACCAAATGGTCTCAGGAAACAAGCCAGAGTAGCCACTATAATATCAGATAAAATTGACTTTCAACCTAAAGTCATCAAAAGAGACACTGAGGGACACTTCTTGCTGGTCAAAGGAAAAACACACCAAGAAGAACTCTCAATCCTGAATATCTATGCTCCAAATGCAAAAGCACTCTCATTCATAAAAGAAACTTTATTAAAGCTCAAAGCACACATTGCACCTAACACAATAATTGTGGGTGACTTCAACTCTCCACTCTCCTCAATGGACCGATCAAGAAAACAGAAACTAAATAGGGACACAGTGAAACTAATTGGAGCTTTGGACCAATTAGATTTAAGAGATATATATAGAACATTTCATCCTAAAGCAAAAGATTATACCTTTTTCTTAGCACCTCATGGAACCTTCTCCAAAATGGATTATATAATTTGTCACAAGACAGTCCTCAATAAATATAAGAAGATCAAATTAATCCCATGCCTCCTATCATATCAGTATAGAGTAAAAGTGGTCTTCAATAGCAACAAAATCAACAGAAAGCCCACATACACATGGAAATTGACCACTACTCTACTCAATGATACCTTGGTCAAGGAAGAAATACAGAAAGAAATCAAAGACTTCTTAGAATTTAATGAAAATGAAGATACAACATACCCAAATCTATGGGACACAACGAAAGCAGTGCTAAGAGGAAAACACTTAGCCCTGAGTGCCTCCAAAAAGAAAATAGAGAGAGCATACACTAGCAGCTTGACGACACACCTGAATGCCCTGGAACAAGAAGAAACTAATTCACCCAGGAGGAGTAGAAGACAGGAAATCATCAAACACAGTGCTGAAATCAATCAAGTAGAAACAAAGAGAATCATACAAAGAATCAACAAAACCAGGAGCTGGTTGTTTGGAAAAATCAACAAGATAGATAAGCCCTTAGCCAGACTAACCAAGGGGCACAGAGACAGTATCCAAATTAACAAAATTAGAAATGAAAAGGGAGATATAACAACAGAAACTGAGGAAATTAAAAAAATCATCAGATCCTACTACAAAAGCCTATACTCAACACATCTGGAGAATCTGGAGGAAATGGATAGTTTTCTAGACAGATATCAAACACCAAAATAAAACAGGATCAAATAGACCATATAAACAGTCCCATAACCCCTAAAGTGATAAAAGGGGTCATAGAAAGTCTCCCAACCAAAAAAAAGTATGGGGCCAGATGGTTTTAGTGCAGAATTCTATCAAACGAATTTTCAACGAAGTCCTAACACCAATACTCTTCAAACTATTCCACAAAATAGAAACAGAAGGAACACTACCCAACTCGTTTTATGAAACCACAATTATGCTTATACCAAACCCACACAAAGATCCAACTAAGAAAGAGAATTTCAGGCCAATTTCCCTTATGAATATCGATGCAAAATACTAAATAAAATTCTTGCCCACCGAATCCAAGAACACATCAAAACGATCATCCACCATGATCAAGTAGGCTTCATCCCAGGGTTGCAGGTACGGTTCAATATAATGAAATCCATAAATGCTATCCATTACATAAACAAACTCAAAGAAAAAAACCACATGATCATTTCATTAGATGCTGAAAAAGCATTTGACAAAATTCAGCATCCTTTCATGCTAAAAGTCTTGGAAAGGACAGGAATTCAAGGCCCATATTTAAACATAGTAAATGCAATATACAGCAAACCGGTAGCCAACATCAAACTAAATGGAGAAAAACTTGAAGCAATCCCACTAAATTCAGGGACTAGACAAGGCTGCCCTTCTCTCCATATCTTTTCAATATAGTTCTTGAAGTCCTAGCTAGGGCAATTAGACAACATAAGGAAGTCAAAGGGATACACATTGGAAAGGAAGAAGTCAAACTATCACTATTTTCAGATGATATGATAGTATACTTAAGTGACCCTAAAAACTCTACTAGAGAACTCCTACAGCTGATGAAGAACATCAGCAAAGTGGCTGGCTACAAAAATCAACGCAAGAAAATCAGTAGACTTCATATATTCAAAGGACAAGCAGACTGAGAAAGAAATTAGGGAAATGACTCCCTTCACAATACCTACAAACAGCATAAAGTATCTTGGGGTGACTCTAACCAAACAAGTGAAAGACCTATATGACAAGAACTTCAGATCTCTGAAGAAGGAAATCGAAGTTCTCATAAAATGGAAAAATCTTCCATGCTTGTGCATTGGCAGGATTAATATAGTTAAAATGGCCATCTTGCCAAAGGCAATCTACAGATTCAATGCTATCCCCATAAAAATCGCAACCCAGTTCTTCATAGAGCTAGAAAGAGCAATCCTCAAAATCATCTGGAATAACAAAAAACCCAGGATAGCTGAAACTATTCTCAACAGTAAAAGAACTTCAGGGGGATTCAGTATCCCAGACTTTAAACTTTACTATAGAGCAATAGTGATAAAAACTGCATGGTATTGGTACAATATCAGGCAAGCGGATCAATGGAATAGGATTGAAGACCAAGAAATGAACCAACACACCCATGGTCACTTGATCTTCGACAAAGGAGCTGAAAGCATCCAGTGGAAAAAAGATAGTCTTTTCAACAAATGGTGCTGGTTCAATTGGAGGTCAGCATGCAGAAGAATGTGAATTGATCCATTCTATCACCTTGTACTAAGTTCAACTCCAAATGGATCAAGGACCTCCACATAAAACCTGACACACTGAAACTAATCGAAAAGAAACTGGGGAAGACTCTGGAGGACATGGGCACAGGGAAAAGTTCCTGAATAGAACACCAATAGCTTTTGAGCTAAGATCAAGAATTGACAAATGGGACCTCATAAAACTACAAAGTTTCTGTAAGGCAAAGGACACTGTCAAAAGGACAAAACATCAACCAACAGATTGGGAAAGGGTCTTCACCAACCCTAAATCTGACAGAGGGCTAATATCTAATATATACAAAGAACTCAAGAAAGTAGAACCCAGAGAACCAAATAACCCCATTAAAAAGTGGTGAACAGAGCTAAACAAAGAATTTTCACATGAAGAACTTCGGAGAGCTAAGAAACACCTTAAGAAATGTTCAACACCATTAATCATTAGGGAAATGCAAATCATAACAACCCTGAGATTTCACCTCACAACAGTCAGAATGGCTAAGGTCAAAAACTCAGGAGACAGCAGGTGTTGGCGAGGATGTGGAGAAAGAGGAACACTCCTCCACTGCTGGTGGAATTGCAAGATGGTGCAACCACTTTGGAAATCAGTCTGGCGGTTCCTCAGAAAACTGGGCATGACACTTCCTTAGGACCCTGTTATACCACTCCTGGGCATATATCCAGAGGATTCTTCAGCATGCAATAATAACACATGTTCCACTATGTTCATAGCAGCCCTATTTGTAGTAGCCAGAAGCTGGAAAGAACCTAGGTGTCCTTCAATGGAGGAATGGATACAAAAAAATGTGGTATATTTACACAATGGAGTACTATTCAGCCATTAGAAACAATGAATTCACGAAATTCTTAGACAAATGGATGGAGCTGGAGAACATCATACTAAGGGAGGTAACCCAGTCTCAAAAGATCAATCTTGGTATGTACTTGCTGATAAGTGGATATTAGCCTAGAAACTTTGAATACCCAAGACATAATCCACAAATTAAATGATGTCCAAAAAGAATGGAGGAGTGGCCCGTGGTTCTGGAAAGACTCAGTGCAAGAGTATAGGGGAATTCCAGAACAGGGAAGTGGGAAGGGGTAGATGGAGGAACAGGGGGAGGGAAGAGGGCTTAAGGGACTTGTGGGGAGTGGGTACCCAGAAAAGGGGAAATCATTTGAAATGTAAATAAAAATATTCCAATAAAAAAAGATACATACAGACACTTTGGTAAGAGCCAGACTACACAGGCATTATAAATAAAAGAAATTCTACTTAATTTCTTTTAATTAAGTAGAATTTAATTTACTTATTTTAATTTCTAAAAAAGAGAAATAAGGAGAGGGCCCTGATCCTGGAAAGGCCTGGTCCAGCATTGTAGGGGAGTACCAGGACAGAGAAAAAGGAGGGAGGTGATTGGAGTATGGGTGTAGAGAAGGCTTATGGGACATATGTGGATGGGGGAACTGGGAAAAGGGAAAGTGTTTTGGAATGTAAACAAAGAATTTAGAAAATTAAAAAAATAAAAGAATCATCATAAAATTGAAATGTCCTTATGAGTTTATGAAAATTTAAAGGTCTGAAAATCATAGCTATAACAGTAAGTAAAAGAAGAAAGATATAACACAACACATACTTATCTTTGGGACCTTGCTTCTATATATAAATGACTCTAAAGACTCCATTGGATAACTCCTTTCATTGACAAAGAAATTTAGCAAAGTTTTAGGATATAAAGTCAGTGTTTAAAAATCAGTAACATTTTAATAAAATGGCAAAAAAGGATAGAAGTCAGAAAACCAGTTTCATTCATAGTTGCTTCACAAATGTCTTGGAATTAATGTAAGATCATGAAAGACTTGTAAAATAACAACTTTAAGTCACTGGAGAAAGAAAGTATGGAAGACACCAGGAAATAGAAATAACTTCCTGAAGATTTGGTGGCATTAATACTGTGAAATGACCTATAAATAAACAACAATATACAGATTCAGGTAAATCTCTTTCAAAATTCAAATGCAAATTTACCAAACTGAATGGAATTCTAGGCAGCAGAGTCTATGATATACATAGCATATCATAGCAAACCTGCATAGGCAGGTTTAAACATCAAACAACCTATGTCCTTCCCAGGTGTTATTAAGTGTGGCTGCTAAAGCACAGGTCTGCCTGGGAAATGATGACAGCCACAAACATGGATGTAACACAGTGTCTGAACTAAAATATAGCAGACATACAAGACAGAAGTAGAGATTTCTGAATTTTGGTCTTGCTTGGTCTGCACAATAATATCAGGGCAGGACCCTCTGCTGATAGAGCTACTTAAAAACAACAGTCTGGGATAAAAAAATAACACTGATTTTCCATAAACTATTATATAGGTGTTTTATTAATAATAATTAGGAGCATCCTTAGCAATTAAAAATAAAATACAAAGGAAACTTAAATTTGTAATAATATAAATGAATCTTTGTGTATATTTATCCACGTATGCTTATAATTTCAAATTGTAAAATTATGCTTTTATGTTACTAAAAAAACATTTTGCAATAGGAAGGATATATTCTACTGGTCAATGTGCAGAGGTCGAGTGGGGGCACAGTTCTGCTTTTATCCAAGAGAAAAAGAAAAGCTACGCTCACAAGAGCTAATATTGGAAGAATTTCAAGTTACTCTGAGCATCCAGCTTGTTTCCTTGGAATGTGGGGCTCCCACAGGAGACCTAATTGCCACACATGAGAGCTAACTTGATAATGGGTGTCACACTAGTATGAGGGTTCTATAAATATCGGCTTCCACATTAATTCTTCTTTCTTTTGTAGGAGTAAGGAGATTGAACAGAATGAAATTAGAGAAATAAGATTAGATTATTGAATGTAGTCTTGAACTAAAAAATATTTTATAACCATAATACTACATTGGTAGACATCTTTATATTTTGATGCAGAATTGAGGTTTTATTTTGTTACATTTGTACATAATTTTATACATGGATATGGGCTTAAGGTTTTCATTGATATAAATCTCTGAATATTGACAATATTAATTTAGTAACAACAAAATTGACGTATATTTTAATCCTTGTATAGGTACTATGCTTATGTAACTCATTTTAAGAATAAAACGTTTAGTCCTAGTCCTTTTAATATCTAATATTATAAACTGTTAAAGATAATTAATACAAATTAATATTCAGACAGTAAAACAAATGGCCATATCAGTCATTTGTCTAGATCATAAGCGAAATATGCATCCTGAATGAATAGATAATAGGTATCTGGAGACAGGCAATGTTTGCTTGTTCAGATATGTTGTGACTAGATGGATGGTTGTCAAAAGCATTAGATATCCACAGAATATGGCATTTAAAATTATTTTATTATTTAAACATCTATTGATTTTGAGACATGTCTGCTCCTGAAAGTACCCCCATTCTACTCCAAAAAATGATGCATATAAGTAACTTTCATGTGCAGTTGCTGCTGTAGTGACTAACTAGCCACTAGTCAAAAATGCCCTAACTTCATCGGCAGTCAGAATGTTATGCAGATAGTCAGTTGCTAAACTTTGCCCAGACAGGATAAGAAAGTCCTTCATAATTCTTGCTTCACTTAAGGTCTGTCAGAAACGTTGGGTTCAGAAGGCTAAAGGTGGATGTTTCAATGTTATAGAGGCAATATTTGGGACATCCAGGAAGCCAGCTTTCTCTGTCAGCTCCAGCACTTTCTATATATTCAAGTAATACTTATCCTTTCTCAGGTTTTGATGGGGTTGAAGACTAGGAAAGACAAAAAATTAAACTTATGTTGTTTAGCATTAGGAAGATACTTAGGCATAAGATATTTTTAAGTTAATTTAAAAATTAGAATGTAAAATGGTTTAGATGCCAAACTCTAAACTCCCCAGTATAATTAATTGAGTACTTTTGTTCTGAGTTGCCAGACATAAACAGAGTGGACTATTTGAATGTAACTCTTATTTATTTCATGTTTCATAATTGTTCATTCTGTATGTTGTTGATTATTAAAGAGAAAGAGCCTTCTTGCTTAAAGAAAAATGAGAATTTTTGAGGTGTGGTTTTTTTTTGCTATATATTCCAATGCTAACTACTGCTCCCCAAGGCCTGGTCGCTTCTAGGGATGAGAGAAGCTGTACATACAATTTCTCCTTGACCCTTAATTTAAAACTAATGGTTAAATAAAGATGCTGACAGTCAATTGCTGAGTAGAAGTGCCAACATTGGGTTAGGGTTCCCAAGCTTGGGTTCTGAGGAGAACCACAAGGGGAAACAAGGTGGTAAGAGGAGGAATCTACTCTGGAGTACAGTTCAATAGACTCAGGATAGCAAACATGAATCAACAGTGGTGGAATGGCATAGCAGAGATAGTTAGGCCTCAACTGATTGGACAAAAGTCAGCAGGAAAAGTTCTTGTGTGTGCCTCTCTCAAGGAAGTGAAGGTCAGTAAAAACTTGAGACAAAGAAGTGTCACAAATTTTCTCTACATACAAGCCTTTCTAACCGTTGACTCCTATTGACTCTCCCTCTATACATCATGTGTGTTCCATGGATACACATGTTTTACCTCAGTATGTGAGTCTGTCTTAGCAAAACTCTACCTGAGATTATATCAGCTAATATCACTCTGCCAATTTGCCAGAGTCTTCCGAAGTATCAAGAAGTCACCAGCATACCAGTAGAAGTTTTTTGGTGTGTTTCTGTCTATGGAGTCATGACAAATGGAGCTCAACAATTCATGTAAGTTGAAGCAATACTTTCATTAAGGAACAATCCTTCATTACACATCCTTTCACAGGTCTGGTTAACAAAATATCCTTTCACTTTTGTGCACTTCAGGAAAACACTCCTTCATGTGTTTTCCCCAGCAAAACACTATCAGAAATCTGGTGTTCCAAAGAACCCAGAAGTTTCTACTTTAGACATATGCCCAGCACTAGGTCAAATTGAGACTCATTATAAATATTATGGTTGGGTGGTTTTTATCTAGTAACTGAACAAGAAATGGCACAGCAGAATCCCAATGTGAGATTAAATGTTTTCTACTACACATCACTATTTGGTATATTCTCACATTACTCCTCATCCTACTGTAGGGATATTTATGGATATCTAGACTCACCTCTGTCCTATTCCCAAAAGCATAGATGTCCATCAACTGATAAACTAAGATGAAAATACAATACTATACATTGTACATTATAATATCTGTCTTATGAAAACTGAGATTGTAATATTTGATGTAAAATGAGATATGAATGAAGCTTGAAATATTTATTATGCCTTTGATAATATAAACTCAAACAGCAAATTACACTTGACATTCTTTCTCATATATGTATGTTAGCTTTGTTTTTTGGTATGTGTACTTAAATAGGTGTACAACCCAGAAATCTCCTAACTGGTCCTTCGACAGTTTATGGGAAGGAGGACAAATGTATAAGGGCTATAACTGACAAAAGCAACATAATGATACAGAAAATTTTTGGAGCTGGGTAAAACAAAATCATAAAAAATACCACATGTGGTTTATATATATAAATAAAAGCAGTTTAAACTGACTTACCTTTTTACATAGGGACAAAGGCTCTCCTGGACATTCATTCACAAAGGAAGGCTGTGGCCAATAATAGGTAACCTTTTTTTAAAATTTCTGGTTTGCAGGCTCAAAACACTACAGTCTATCACCATTGTCCTTTGTCACACTCCAAAATTGGCAGTACGATTCTATTGCTGAAAGCACTGTATACTGATATTGCATATTAGCATGTAATATTTAATTACATACTAATTAATTATACTAATTAACATAAAGAAATCAAGCTTTTCTGGAAAGTGGAAATTGTATATATACTAGTGAGCTTTCATAATAAAGGATGGTTCTATACTTCCTTGTTGGTAGTGATCAATAGTGTTACCTAGCTGTAAATCATGTGAGGGAAAATAATAACTTGCCTTCTTCCATGATATGTTACTGGTGTAACAGTGACATAATGTTAGGGAAGAACTCAGTCTTTGTCTTTGACCCTATGGGAGAGCCTAGCACTTTTATAGACACAATAATAGACAGTTCCAAATTTTTTCCTTTATTTCTTCCATGTTAATACACCTCTTATCCTTCATTAGAGAACCTTCTTTTTAAAGACAGCTGACAATAGCACAGGGACCCTGAACTGATCAGTATGCATAGAATTGGAAGTCACATGATGCTTAGAAAACTCATTGGGACATTTGCATCACAGTCCCTCCAGCAATAGCTCAATAGCCTAGAGCTTATCCAGGAATAAAGAGAAATTTTGTAGATATCAGAGGTGGTGTATGTCTGCAGCACTTTCTCAAGAAGACAGGATCCTTAGAAACAAGAACTCACAGGAGGTGGGAAGAATATAGGATTCCTGTGCAAGATCATGGCAGACAAAATTCCAGCATGAAAGGGGAGAGATTTTAGTGTGCCACACATAAATGAAAAGTTGATGGAAAGAGATAGATGTTGAGAAATGAAGACCCTTTTTATCCTGAGGAATTAAACCCAGAGATTTTACCCAGTACTGCATTTTCACTCCCATAAATTGTCCTTTATTCATAGTGTACAAGCAGGTGTAAGTGGAGTTGGTAAGATTTGAAAAAAAAGGATATATACTTGGAAAAAATTATGGGAAGATTCAGGATGAAATTTGGGATTGATTTAATCATAACTGTTTATATGCTTGTATAAAATTCCCAAATTTCTTTAGAATACATAGATTTTGAAAATACAAATTTGTGGATGGAATCATAATTGAATTACATGTTCACATCTATATTGATCAAAATATAAGGGATTTTACAGCTATAAATTAAAACAGGCAAACAAGATAGTTATGTAATAAAAGTATGTTTTAATTTATAATCATCAGCTACAATGTATCTACCATTTCAATTGGGATGGTAGTTGTAGACTGTGTATTTTTTCATAATATTGAGAGTATGGGAAATATCTCTGTACATTCTCGTTACTGGTGTTATAAATTAAATTTTTTTCTGTAATTTATAACTTCTGCATCTAATATTTTATAATGCACATTCTAGAATTCCATGGAAAGGACAAATTCATCAAACTCAGAGAACACACCTGATAGAAATAATAATTTAAAAGATAAATTTGCAAAGATGTAAAATCTGTGAGGAAAACAGTAGATATGGCAGAAGGAAACAAGTAAGAAAGAAGTACTATTTGTAAACTGAGCACTACCTTGAAATATAGAATAAGTGATACATTTTGACAATCATGATTATATAGTCACTGTAGTGCTAAAGTATGGAAAAAAATAAAAACAAAAGTAAAAGCAAACCCAAAACTTCCACACCATTTAAATATTAAAGCCAGTGCCACTGGATAAAAGAATGAAGATAAAATTTAACAATCACAGTGTTCCTTTCATCTTTAGTATACTAGATCACTGCAAAAGAAAAAAAATAAAGGTTCCAACTCTCTTACATTGTCAAGTACTTATGCCACCTAAAACCACTGTACATCCTGATTAAATGCCACAGAAGCAGATTTCCTGGAGATGTTTCTAATTCAATGGCTCTGCATGAGGCTGAGAAACAGCATTTGGCTATGCAGTAAATGCATACATCATAAATGAATTTTTGGATAAGAAAGTCATGCTTACAAATGGCTTTAAGATTAATATAAATGTAATACTATTTAAGTATGACTTTCCCTCTAACTCTTCCCATGTCACATTTGCACTTACTTCTAAATCCATGGCCTCCGATTCATTGAGCATCATTGCAACATGCACACAAATGTATAATCATAAACATATTACCTAATGAATTCCCTCAGTGTTATCTGCATGTATTTCTGTCTAGGGCTGATATCTAGATATTGAAAAGCTATCCAAGGGGCTCATTCTTGGGGAAAACTCATTATCTCTGTACCTTGCTATCTAGAGATGAGTTCTCCAGAGATTTCCCTCCCCTATTAGGGACATCAAACTTTATTTTTAACTAATCAGGTCTTTTTTAGGTAACCAGGTTTATGAAACTTCATGCAGGTAGATTCTACCATATATAGAAGGCTCCGTAATCTTAAGAATATGAGCATTCTTATACTGTTGGTTTTAGAAAGTTCCTGAGGCTGCTGCATATAAGATCACATGTCTGGGCTTTTCTGAAACTTAGTAGACTGCCATCTATACTTGAATATCTCTTTATATGTTAAGAAATATCCCCTTATTCTGTGCATATCTTTAATATCCTAATGTATCTTTAGTTACCTGTATGGGAATCATCCACATTTTTGGAAACTTTGCAGTTTATCATCAGCTGAAGAAAATCTACTGGGTTCTGAAAGTAGACAGAAATATCAAATGGAGATATGTGTTTTGGGAGCTTAAAATGGAAATTTAACAATGAACTTAAACAGTATTATGAGGCTATAAATTATTTAATGTAAGAATATAGCTACTGTTGTCTGAATCACTGGTAAATAAAAATACTCATTACATTTTGGAGAACTAGATGTGTACTCTGGTCTAGTATCATGCTGCCATGCCCAACACCTTTTTTTCTCATGGCTTTCTATGATTATGAGCATCTCTAGTTGATGAGCACAAGACTCTGCATGGATGATTAAAGTTCCTTCTCCTGTCATAGAAACTTATTTAGAAAGAAATTCTGCATACAGAATATGTCAATCTCTCATTTCCTTGACATGTTCTTAACCCACATCCCATAATTGTTAATGGCTGTTTGTGACTCTCTTAGAATTCCTGGACTTTATATGATTACCTAAAGATGCTCCAAACCTCAGACTACTAGAAAAACACTGGTGACATCTCAGGCACAATACTGACTCCCAGACATCCTTCTGCTATAATTTTTTTCTGCCAATATGCCTTGTCCAGTATATAGGCTGCATTAGGCAAAACTTGGTTATACAATTGGCAATCCCTATGGTCAAACATTACTGCCCAAGTTCTAGGCAAGCCACAACTAAAACTGAATAGACTAAATTCATCAACTATCTCATAGGGTCTTCTCTGGGGAATGTGTGGCTTTTGACATCATTGCCTTTGAATTGAAAGAAATTTTCACATATTTACCTCTTGGGTATTTTCAAGCCGATATTTTTCGGTCTTCTCTACAAAGTTTTTAAAAAATGTTATAGCATCACTTGGAAATATAGAAATATTTAGTTTATTATATATTCGGTAAAGAAATGGAAAGAGTGCTGTAAAAAAAGAAAAAATATGATGAATATACACAGTCATTTTATTTAATAATGTAAGAATTCAATAATTTTGGTGAAATAAAACTACAGGAAATATTGTGGTAGAAATGAATATAATTATAACATATAGTCTATCATTCTTAAGAGTAATTGAATTTTAAATAAATCACACACTAAGAATTCAGCTCCAGATAGATTCATGGTGGACTTTTGTGAAATTTTAACAGAAAACTTATGTCGACTTTCACATGAATTTCCAAAATGTAGAAAATTAGTTTAAAGTGGAAAATTGTATCTGGGAGCTCCTCCAGTCCTCTTTCTAAAATGAGAACATTTTTTTTTTGGAAAGAATCCTGTATAGAAACATGACTTAAATGTGCCATACATCATCTTATCAGCAAAACATTACCACCTGAATGCAGAAACATGAAATTAATCTTGTTATATAGCAAGATGCATGCTATCTGGTAAGACATGAGAGAGAAAAAATCAAATTACACAGAGTTGGAGTATTAAAAAACTTCAGGGAAAAGAGTATTTTTCATAATTAACGTTCTCAGATAATTAGCAATAGCATAGAATTCCCTTAATTTTATGAAAAATTGTCAATAGAAACTAAGAAGTAACCCAGAAATTGAGGTTCGAAGGATTTATTACTTTCGGGAAAAGGGCTATCGAAGTTTGCTTGCTCTATCTTCACTTCTATTCAGCTATTAGAATCACAAAACAAGAGTTTGAGGCCAAGAAACAATAGTTTGAGAGAAGATTTTATTATTATACCGAATTTGCATAAAAATTAAGAAACAATTGCAGTGTTGGTGAAGAATTGCATACCCTTATACATGCTATCTATGTATGCTATCATGAAGCACCATCCCTCTCTGGGATTGAGGAAAATTTTGATAGTGGGTCAGATATGTCAAGGATTGTATTATCCCTACCACTATTATACCATTTTTGGTCAAAAATCTTCCCCAACACACTTAATACAATATTATCCCATATACTTTTGCACTCATATCTAATACAACAAACAATGCCAATGTGAAGTTTTTAGCAAGAAAACAGTATTTAGAAAATTCTTAAAGTGGTCTCCTCTGTTCTACATCCTCTAGTTCACTATAATTTATTATTCATTGGGGCCTGTAGCCATCTGGTTCAACCCAGAAATACCAGCTATAAATGCAGTCACAAAGGCCAGCAGGGACTATCATGCTAGGCAACACGAGTGACAAACAGATGGATAAAGCCTAGAGTAAGAATACACTCAAGAAAATCTAGGAGAATATGGTACCACTGGAACTCACCTATTCTACTACAGGAACCTCTGGACATTATAACGTACATTAACAGAAAGAAAACAACCTTAAATCCAATCTTATGAAGATGATACAAGCCTTTAAAGAGGAAATAAATGAATCCCATAAAGATATACAGGAAAATAAAACTGGTGAAGGAAATGAGTGAAATTGTCCATGCCCTAACAAAATGGAAATAGAAGCAATAAAGAAAACACAAACTGAGGGAATCCTGGATAGAGAAAGCCTACCAAGAGAACAGGGATACAGTTAGAACCATCACAAACAGAATACAGGGGATGGAACAGACACATTCTGCCATAGAAGATACAATAGAAGAAATTGATACACCAGCCAAAGAAAACGTTAAATCCAAAAAAAAAATAATAATAAAAGAAATTCTGACACAAAACATCCAGGAAATCTGTAATATTATGGAAATAGATAATCTAACGGCAAAAAGAAGAGAAGAAGGATATTTCCTATCTGAAAACACCACAAAATATCTTCCACAAAATCACAGAAGAAAATTTCCCTAACTTAAAGTAAAGATTGTATGTTTATTACATACAAGAAACTTACAAAACACTAAATGAATTGAACCAGAAAAGAAAATTCCTCATGTCACATAATAATGAAAATACTGAATACACAGAACAAAGAAAGTATTGAAAGCTGCAAGCTTGATTAAAGGCCAGCAAACATAAAAAAGACAGACCAATCAGAATAAGAATTGACTTCTCAACAATGATTCTAAAAGCCAGAAGGGCCTGGACAGATGTCAAGAAGACTCCAAGAGAAGACAGATATTAGCTCAGATTACTATACTTATAAAGCCTTTCAATCACCATAGATCTAGCACCCAATACATTCCACAACAAAACCAAAATTGAACAATATCTTTCCAGTAGTTTAGCCCTGTGGTAAATACCAGGAGGAAAATTCCAAGCAGACAAGTTTAACTACACTCAAGAAAACACAAAATTAATAATTCCACACTAGCAAAACTAAAAGAAGAGAATCATTTTTTACATGCACACACACACACACACACACAAACACACACATACTATTAACAGAAAAATAACAGGAATTAACAATCATTGGTTATTTATATCTTTTAATATCAATGGATTCAATTCACCAATAAAAAGACAGAGGCTTACCGACAGTTGTGAAAACAGGACTTATCATTTTGTTGTCAACAAGAAGCACACTTAGGCCAAAACAATAGACACTAACTGCATAAATGGCTGGAAAAGTATTTCCAAGCAAACAAACCCAAGAAACCAGCTTTAGTAGCTATTCTAATATCAAATAAAATAGGCTTTCAGTCAAAATTAATAAAAAGAGACAGGGAAAGTCACTTCATACTCATCAAAGGAAAGATATATACTAGGATGATTTCTCAATTCTCTCTATGTGCCAAATACAAGGGTATCCATGTTCATAAAAGAAACATTACTAAACCTTAAATCACACAATGAAGCCCACACATTGATAGTGGGAGACTTCAACATGCTACTCTCATCAATGTACAGGTCATCAAAACAGAAGATAAATAGAGACACAATGAAAATAACATAGTAGAAATCAAAGGGAGCTAACAGACATCTACATAACATTTCATCCAAGCAGAAAAGAATATCATTTCTACCCAACACCTCAAGGAATCTTCTCCAAAATTGAGCATATACTCATTTAAAGGAAGCATAGAAAGATTCAAGAAGATTAAAGTAACATTTTATTTATCATAATAGGACTATGGATTAAAACTGGACTTCATGAACAACAGAAAGCCTATAAACTCATGGGGTCTGAAGATCTCTCTACTCAATGATCACTAGTTCAAAGTAGAAATAAATCAAAGGTCTTCTAGAATTCAATGAAAATGAAGGTACATCATACCCAAGCAATGAATGCAGTGATAAGGGGAAATCCCATGGCACTATGTGCCTTCATAAAGAAATATGTGAGATCTCATACCAGGAATTTAACAACACACCTGAAAGTACCAAATCAAAGAAGCAAACACACTTAAGATGGCAGGAAGTAGGCAAACTTAGAACTGAAATCAATTAGAAACAAAGAGAAGAATACAATGAATCAATGAAATTAAGAGCTGGTTCTTTGAGAAAATCAACAAGATAAAAATTCTCTTATTTAAACTTACTATAAGGCAAAAAGATTGTGTTGAAATTAAGAAAATCAGAAATGAAAAGGAAGACATAATATCAGGCACTGAGGAAAATTCAAAAAATCATTAGGTCTTGCTTCAAAAGTCTGTATTAAACAAAATTGGAAAATGTAAATAAAATGGATGATTTAAGAAATAGATATCACCTACCAATATTAAATCAAGATCAGTTAAACTATTTAATTAGTCCTATAACACCTATGGAAAAGAAGCTGTCATTAAAAGTCTCCCAATTGAAAATGCCCTGGAACAGATGGCTTTAGTGCAGAGTTTACTGGACTTTCAAAGAAGACTTAATGTCAAGACTCCACAAACTATTCCATGAAATATGTAAAAGGAATATTGTCAGACTCATCCTTTGTGTCCACAGGCACCATGATATCTATACCATAAAAAGAGCCAACAAATAAAGACAAATTCAGGCCAAATTTTGCTATGAACATTGTTGCAAAAATACTCAACAAAATATCCACAAATCAAATTCAAGGATATATCATTTACCATGATCAAGTATGCTTCATCCCAATGCTTCAGAAGTAGCACAATACACAAAACTTTTCAATGTAATCTACCATATAAACAAACCGAGAGAAAATACATGGTGTTTATCATCTAATTAGATTGTAAAATACCATTTGACAAAATCCAGTACCATTTTATGGTAAAAGTCTTGGAGAGATCAGGGACTCAAGTTAAATACATAAACATAATAAAGAGAATATACAGCAATCCAAAAGCTAACATCAAATTAAATTGAGAGAAATTTAAAGCAATTCCACTAAATCAGGGGAAAGGCAAGTCTGCCCACTTCTCCATATCTCTTCAATATAATACTTGAAGTTCTAGATAGAGCAAAAAGATAATTTAATAGATTGAGGGCTGCATTGCATTGTGATTATCTTTTACATCTAGAGCTTTTTCTCCTTTATGCACTATCCAAGGTCAATACAGGATATCAGCCCAATTTCTCAATTTTCAAATCTTATATAATTTCTAATTTTTGAAAATCCTTCAGGTGAGAATTCTTTGTTTAACACTGTACCCCATTTTTTAATAGGGTTGTTTGGTTTTCTGGAGTCTAATTTCTTGAGTTCTTTATATATATTGCATATTAGCCCTCTATCTGATGTAGGATTGGTGAAGACCTTTTCCCAATTTGTTGGTTGCCGATTTGTCTTCTTGATGGTGTCCTTTGCCATACAGAAACTTTGTAATTTTATGAGGTCCCATTTGTCAATTCTTGATCTTAGAGCATATGCTATTGGTGTTCTGTTCATAAACTTTCTCCCTGTACCGATGTCCTCAAGGGTCTTCCCCAGATTCTTTTCTATTAGCTTCAGAGTGACGGGCTTTATGTGGAGGTCCTTGATCCCTTTGGATTTGAGCTTAGTACAAGGAGACAAGGATGAATCAATTCGCATTCTTCTGCATGCTGACCTCCAGTTAAACCAGCACCATTTGTTGAAAAGACTATCTTTCATCCATTGGATGTTTTCAGGCTCTTTGTCGAGGATCAAGTGGCCATAGGTGTGTGGGTTCATTTCTGGATCTTCAATCCTGTTCCATTGATCCTCCTGCCTGTCACTGTACCAATACCATGCAGTTTTTAAACACTATTGCTCTGTAGTATTGCTTGAGGTCAGGGATACTGATTCCCCCAGACTTTCTTTTGTTGCTGAGAATAGTTTTAGCTATCCTGGGTTTTTTGTTGTTCCCGATGAATTTGAGAATTGCTCTTTCTAACTCTGTGAAGAATTGAGTTGGGATTTTGATGGGTATTGCATTGAATCTGTATATTGCTTTTGGCAAAATGGCCATTTTAACTATATTGATTCTACCGATCCATGAGCATGGGAAGTTTTCCCATTTTTTGAGGTCTTCTTCCATTTCCTTCTTCAGAGTCTTGAAGTTCTTGTCATACAGATCTTTCACATGTTTGGTAAGAGTCACCCCAAGATACTTCATACTGTTTGTGGCTATTGTGAAGGGTGTCATTTCCCTAATTTCTTTCTCAGCCTGCTTATCCTTTGAGTATAGGAAGGCCACTGATTTGCTTGAGTTGATTTTATAACCTGCCACTTTGCTGAAGTTGTTTATCAGCTGTAGGAGCTCTCTAGTGGAAAATCATTGTATATCCTTTCTCACTTTTAGTAACATAGACTGTCCTGGTGTATAGGATCTCTGATTCTAATTTTTCTGAAAGATGGATCTGTTCTGTATGACGTAAGTACATACTTTACCTCTCTTTTTCTGTTTCTCTTAAACCTTAATGCCCAGATCTTCCTCACAGTTTTTCATTTTATCATATGTTTCTCAAATGTTTTTGCATCTCCATTTCCCTCTTAGTAACACTATCTCAATTAGGCCCATCATGGATTAATTTTTTCTTTACCCTGTCTTTTTCTACCTACCGTAGCTATCAGATCATTATAAAGAGAACTTAAACTTTTTTCTACATTATCTTTTTGAAATTTAAAGAACTAATGACCTTTTTTTCAATCAACCACTACTGTACTGTCATTGAATATTTACTAATTGATAGAAATTTTATTCTTCAAAGGCTGATCACCTTCCAGAGGATCTCTGGGGTGAGAGCTTGGAGCACTGAACTCATGCCTCCAGAAGAAAACATCACCACAACTGTGCTACATCCTATGCTTTCCTGAACAGTGAGAAAATCTCCAATGTAGAGAGAAAATGACATGAATTAACAAAAATTATAATAAAATGTAAACATTTATATAACTACACATTGGCATTTCTCAATTTTAAGCATAATTTATCAATTCTTCCTCCATGTTACAGTACCACAAATAAACAAAATGTACAAAATACAACTTAGCAATCAAAGTGTTTATAAATATGTTTGGAGAATTCAAAGAATATCTTTTGATTTAATCCCAAAAGAACACGAAAAGTTGAAAGAAATGAATACAACAATTTAGAATATTAACATGGAATTTGTTAAAGAAATATAAAGAAGGAAAGCAAAGGGAAATTATGACTGAAAAAATCATCAAGACATATACACACTTCAGCAGAAAGTCTCTGAATTATAGGGGATCATATAGAAGACAGAATTTCAGAGCATGAAGGGAAATCAGAGTTGTAGGACCATTACATCATGAATATTAATAAATTTGTTAAACTGTTCAATGGAACATGTAAGTTTTGGGGAGACAAATAACTAAATGAGTTTCAGAATAGAACTATGACACAGATTCTATGTCAAATGGAGAGAATATTCTCTCATAGTCTCAATAAAATTACAAAAAAGAAATTCCCAAACTGAAGGAAAGAAATGTCCATTCAAATTTTAAAATGCCAAGTGTACACACATACTTATAAAATGGATAAAGAATACCACACAGATAAGACTCATTTCACATTAAAGTTAAAGTGGTGAATAGACAAAATAAAAAAAGTGTACTAGAAGGTAATGTACAGAGCCATATTGGGGAGTCATACCACATGGTAGGAACTTGACACTAGACAAGGACAATCCCTGACTTCAGGCAGGAATCTGCCATTAAGGTATAATAGGTAAGTAGGTTAAGGCAGGAATTTTTATCCTTGGGTGGAGTGCTAAGATTGTACTTGAAGATGGTCAAGGCTAACTTCTCCCAGCTAGCCAGGATCCTGCTCCACCTAGAGTGGAGTGAAGGTGAAGCTCATTGTTCCTCCAGGTCTACAAATTCCTGAATTAAGCAGGTGACCTACCCAGCTGCTGGAGCAGTCAAGACAAGGACCTCCAGGAGAAGCTAGACAACTTCCACTGGAACTCAACCCAGAGTCTGGGGGGAACGGTTTGCCCAAATTGTTAAAAGGTCTGACCGACATTAAAATTTCGGCCTCGATCGGTAAAATATTGTCCTGGCCCTTCTTTCTTTTTGCTCCTTCCCCATCTATCCCTCAGCTTCTCTTCCAGTAATCCAGTTTGTAATAGCTGCAGGCAGCTATGGAATACAACAAGGTACAAGAGGAAGGACTCACTCATATATAAAGAAAATTCATCAGCGTGACTTCTGTCTTCTCAATGGTAAACAAGAAACTTTGAAAGATATATCTCATGTTTAAAACATAAGTACAGTTGAAAAGTATTAATATATAAAAACCTTATTTATTACAATTAAAGGAAGAGCCAAAACTGTATGTTAGTTCAGCCTAATGAATTGTCCAATGAACTACAATGAAGCCTGCATGTATTATACAATGGAAAGAACAATTTGAATGGAAGAAAAAGGTGTATGCAACTAAGAGTCTGAGGGGAAAGAGTTTGAAAACTGCTTAGGCAATTGTTAAAAAGAGGACCTAAACAAGGCCCGAATGTACAATTCAGTAAAGTGATAAGAACCAGTTCATGCTTTTCAATAAGAAATCTAAAAATCATTTCGATTCCTTTAGCAAAGGACACAGATTAAGACTGAAAGTAGTGATGCATCCTTAACCTCAGTAGTCAGGAACCTCATGGAGGTAGATCATTATGAGTTTCATCCATCTGGTGTACATAGCAAGTAACAGACCAGTCAAAGTCATGAGCCTGTCTACAAACAAACAAACAATACACAGACTAGCAGATTCGATTAGAAATTATAATTTGTCATGCTGATTTCAAGAAATATATCCAACCATCAAATATCAACATAGGAAATGAGCATGCATTACTATTCTCATATACCAAAACTAATCACCAGCATATAGACTACTTTATGCATTTAAGGGAACTATGATCCATGTAACCTTGCAACTTTTAATGTATATGTAGCAATATGCAAACTTCATTTCATAAAGCAATTACTAGATATAGTGTCACAGAATAACTTCTGCCACAAAATAGTGACTTCTATACATACTCTTTAAATTAATATACTATCCAGAACAAAATTTCCAAACACTGAAAGTAAATGATATTTATTTAGGTTTCTTTCAAGTTATAGTGAAATGATTAATATATGTAAATATAAAAATATATTTTTTATTTACTGAAAAGGGAAGTAAAAACACTTTATGACAAAATTAAAGATGTACATGGAAAATTCTGTATTTTACCAGAAATATTTTCCATGTAAATCTTCAATTTTATATGAAACTGCTTATAATTCCACCTTCAATTAACTTAGAATTATCTTTATGCCTATCATTTTATCTGTATAATTTCCATAATCTTTAATTTTAACATGTTTTTCTATATATTCCTTCAATTTTATCAGAAATATTTTCCATGTAAATCTTCAAGTTTATGAGAAAATGTAAAAAATATAAATCATGACATTGATGGCTCAATGACAAAAGTCACATGACCATAAAATAAAAGCACCCCCAAACAGGAACCTGTGTAGCAATGATGGATAACCACATGTAATATGAAAGTATAAAGGAGGAACGGAAACAGATTATACAGCAGTGAAAATCAGAAGGTGGGAGAATCAATTGTTTACAGATATGCTGTGAAGAATTTTGTACATTGTATGCTAGTTACAATAAGAATAAGATCTTGATAGTTGAAAAATAAACTACATACTCATAGAGAAGACTAATGGATTGAAAATGTCACGTCTAAAAAGCTTCCTGACATTATTCAAAAAAGGATCCTGGGGATTGTTGAGGGAATCCACCTTTACTCCAAATGAAGTGCTTATGATCACATCCAAGCTGTAGGGACCAAAAATGCTGCAAAGAAAGATAAGGGGTTTAATATGTGACCAACATAGCTCCTGAATTTGTCTGCAATTCAGGACAATATGTCTGTAGTGGCAAATTGTCTGCAGTATAATTAGTACAGCCTGAGTTTACTACTGTGGAATCTTCAAAATTCAAAGTGATTTTGCTCCCCACATAATTTCCAGAAAATCATCCGTCTTCAGTTTAATTAAATAGATATAGACAAGATTTGGTGTTTTTTGGTGTTTTTCTAAGACCCTCAGTAAAACATGAATTTTAGATTGTCCAAAGTTATAGCCTGTAAAATTCATGCCATAATAATGATTTTTGATGAACCTCATACATTCTCCCACAGTTCTTAATTTTAACAGCTGTAGCTTACCTCACTTTTCATCTTTCTTTCTAAAGTATATAATTTGTCTTCTAAAATAAGAGACAGCAACAGCTAATCTAATTTTGTTTTATGTTTGCAAGAGGGAGATTCTCCCAAGTTGATCTGGGAAGTGTTTCTTGATACAAGGTTCATAGTAGGATAACATCATATTGCTTCCCTTTTCTATGTCTAGAATAATTTGGAGTACTGAAAAAGTAGGGGAGGTCTCCAGAAGTGACAGAGCCCACAGCCAATACGTGCATCATTACTTACTCTCTCATGGCAATAGACTTGCCTTTCTCTACTTCCATACTCATATTTTTCACCAGCAAATCTCCATAGTGTTGGATGATGGGGAACATCTAAGTACAAAATACAATACATTATATTGGTAATTGTCAACATCTGAGTTTCCCAAATAACAAGAGTTTTGAAAAGAGTTACATTTTTACAGAGGTGTAAAACGAACCTCCCCTGAATCAAATAAACACCAAAAAAAAAAAAAAAAAAAAAAAAAAAAAAGGGAAAAGGGAAAACAATATCATATAGCACAAAGCAAAAAAAAAGACTATTTTTAGCAATGTTATGCACAAAAGAACATGTCTTTGAAGAATATATTACTTCTCCCTCTTCTCAGAAACAGTTGATATTATCTTTAACAAAACATCCTTTATTTTCTTACCTCCTTCAGTTTTCCACTGGTGAAAGTTGGAGAAACCAATGACCGAATTCTTTTCCATTCTTCATTCTCACTTCTAAAGAGACCCTTTTTCATAAATCCAGAAGGGCCAAGAGGCTTCAATACCAAGAAAAATAGATTTTTGCTTTCATTATTTTGGTTATCTTGGCAGTTGTAAAATATTTATAAAATAGACAATATTCCTTAATATTTTTAGTAATTCTCTTCTAATTGGCATAGTTTTTGCAAGTCTCTCAATAAAGTTCCTCAAGCTGGGACTGGACCAGTGGCTTAGTGGCTAAGAGCACTTGCTAATCTTTCAGAAGTTCCTGGTTCAATACTTAGCATACTAGTCTGGTGGTTCACAACTAGCAGTAATTCCAGGTCTTGGTATCTGAGGCCCTCTTATGGTCTCTGTGACCATTTTCACAAATGTCATCCACATACATATACTCAGGCACACACATGTGATGAATGAATTAAATATGCAAAATACCTCAAAGTACAAGAAATATATGTAGGTGTATTTGATACTGTATTAACCTGTCCTATTACAATCTTCACATCAGTATAATTTACTCATAAGGAAAACTTCCCTTTAAAGTGAATAGACAGGAAGGAGATTGAAATATAGTTTCCAATTCAGTGTAGAAAAAATGGAGTCTTAGTAAGGACTCTCTGGTTATTTCTGTGATACAGAACATGGGTAAAAGCAACTTGGTTTGAGAGGGTTTATTTAAGCTTACACGTTCAGATCACATTCCATTAATGAGAGAATTCAAGGCAAAAACTCAAGGCAATAATGGAAGTCAGGAACTGAAGCAGAATCTCTGCATAAATGTCACTTACTGGATTGCTCACCTGCTTTTATATACAACCCAGGACTAACTGCCCAAGGATGGTGGCAATAGTGAGTTTTATTGTCAGTCAGTAATTAAGAAAATGCCCCAACGTCTATGTAGAAATGAGCTGATAGAGGCATTTTTTTCAATTGAGGATTCTTTCTAACTATGTCTAGGTTTATGTCATGGTGCCAAAAAACAACCAGCATTGTAAAAGCAACTCTCCAGTGTAAATGTGACTTTTATTTACCAGATGGTAATGGTTCTCTTGGAGATTTACTACTGAATGAGCTCACCCTTTCTATCTCTATCTGAACTCAGGTCTGGCTGTTTCAACTCATATGCTTTGGCTCAAGCTCCTATTCAAGCTTCCTAATTCAAATGGGCTTTTCTCAGCTTCTCACTGAATTGCTCTGGTTGGCTTCAAACTAACTTTGGAAATTTGTTGTAATTTTCTGTCTATTTTTTATTCTCTGGATTAAAATGTCCCTGCTGACCTTCACTCCTCGAACTGTACAAACTGATTGGAACTCATGAACAAACTCAACTGAACCCAATTGAACTTCACTAACTGAACTGTGATCTGTAGTGTGAATTATTTAAAAAATAAATAAATCCCACACTACTGCCAGCAAGGCACTGGCAGATAGCTGACCTGGCCTCTTCTCATCTCTGCAGTCTCTTTGCTCACATTTCCAGCCATGTGCTCCATGTGGTTATCAGTCATAAATACCTGTAACCTTGTAAAATCAAAACTCTCGAGGCTTGTAATTTATCGTTTAGATTTATATTAGTAAATTCTCAAACCACAAAATGCCTGTACAATGAACTCAAAACTCATGTGATACAAACACAAGGTACTCATGTAGATTGGGCAAATGCACACTAGTTATTTTTTAATTATCTACCAAAGTAATCCCCAATAAATATGGCTCCCTGCACATTGTGGTTCTCACTCTACTTTCTCTCCTATAGATTCCATCTTGTCTTCTCCTCTCAATCTTTTCTGTCTCTCTGTACCTGTCTCTAAAATTCTCAGCCTGCTTTTCTTTTCCACCTCCTAAGCACAGGATCTTGCCTTATATTGTGCCTGCTTTCACCTGTCCATAGACAGAAATCTACATTCCCCCTTTCTGTCCAACTAAAGTCCCTTTTCTATCAGATATAAGTTGAGCACAATGGACATTGTTTTGTTATTTATAAAGTATAAGTTACACCTAACACCCAGTCTATCTTTTTGTCAATTAAAAAACCAATCTGTCATCTATCTTAACTTGAAAAAGCTTTTAATTTTATATCTGTTATGTCTCAGTTTAGTTTGTAGAGTATCTGAAAACAGTATATATATATATATATTCTCAATGCTAAATAGCCTGGGTTGGCTATGAGACTATAACAAGTTCTTAATCCTTCCAGAAATCTAAGAACAATCAATATTAAATGAAAATATAGGTAGTCTAACATAGCTGCCGGAACTGAGACAAATTAGAGAGACAGTTGTTTATCTAAACAGCCCCAGAGTGTCTGGAAGACGGCTCATCATTCTTTAGCCTTCTGGCCTAGGATCATCTGACAGACCTTTGTAATGCAGAATTTTGAAGCACTGATAATTCTTTCTTTGCAGAGCTGATCAGTAGATTATTCTACATAATGTGTCCTTTTCCTGGAAAGTATTTTGCCTGGAGATTAAATAGGCAATCTCTGTCCCATTCGCACATAACCACAATATACAACCTCACTTGGAATTAGAGATATTTAGCTGTTTCTTTGAATCCACAAATGGGGAACTGTTAGGAGTTGATATATCCCAACAATAAATGGACAAATAACATCAAACTTCACAGTCTGTGAATTTCTGATCATTTTTAAAACCATCTGTCTTTGTAAAGTAATCTGGACTGTTGTTCATTATCTGCTCTCTGCTATTTATAAATAAAATATATTGTAAGCACCTTAGGAATTAACTCAGAGCCAAGAATTGGTCTTGTCTTTAACTCAAAGGCTTAATCATCTCAGATCAGTTCATAGTAACAGTTATAGAAGATCTGAGTCTAAGCCTTGTATTCTTAAATGTGTTGCATAGGCAAAATGCCTATATGAAAGTAAGAATATTAATCCCAATTTTATACCAATAAGAGATGTATATCAATGTAAACCTTAAATTTGATCAAAATAAATTCTTTACAAAAGGAAAGAAATTATGACTTAAATTTTGTAACTATTATAAACATTTCTACCAATTGAGATTATGGCTATGTAATCAATTTTACCTATTTACTCCTTGTTCAAATTATTATCATTTCTAAATTCGTCAATTAGACAACTTAGAATAACCACTTCCATCCCCCAAGCCCAGGGGCTGATGTATCTTCATATATTCTTCCCGCTGAATATGGGCATTGAGATATCTTTGAAGGCTGGAATGGTAGGCCCTGATGATTTCTGTGTCCTGAATGGATCCAGTTGAAAGCCCTGAGATCAGGAGTTCCAGCAGGACAATTCAGCATGTCTGACAATGAGACTCAACAAAGCTGTATATTCTCTAATATACAAATCTCAATACAAAATTTTGCTATCATTAAGATATATGTGTAGAATTTATTAGTCTGTGTATGGTGTTCAGACTAGTTCACAGACTTAGAGCAACCATCTTGCTTCTTATCACAGCAGATCTCAGAGCCCACTTTCTTTTTTTCAAGGTTCCTGTGCTTGAGTCATCAAAAGACCCAATGCTGCACTAATCACCAAGAGTAAATTCCTAAGTCATAGGCTAAGAATAATACATTTCTATTAGATTCTAGTGTTCCACATTGGTTTGAAACCTGTAGTGTGAAATATTTCAAAAAACAATGCATGCTACTGTCAGCAAGACACTGGCAGACATCCTGGCCTATTCTCAATCCAACTAACAGTCTTAACCCTAATGCTAACGCTAACCCCAATCCTAACCCTAACCCTAAGGCTAACCCTAAGCCTAACCCTAATGCTAACCATGACCATAACCATAACTTAAAATAACTTACAGATTAAGGTGCTAGTTACTGCAATAAACAAATTGTGCTGCCTTTTGATTTTTTTATTCGATATATTTTTTATTTACATTTCAAATGATTTCCCGTTTCCTAGCCCCACCACTCCTAGAAAGTCCCGTAAACCTCCTTCTCTCCCCCTGTCCTCCCATCCACCCCTTCCAACTTCCCCGTTCTGGTTTTGCTGAATACTGCTTCATTGAGTCTTTCCAGAACAAGGGGCCACTATTCCTTTCTTCTTGTACCTCATTTGATGTGTAGATTATGTTTTGGGTAATCCAGGTTTCTAGGTTAATATCCACTTATTAGTGAGTGCATAGCATGACTCATCTTTTGTGTCTGGGTTACCTCACTTAGTATGATGTTCTCTAGGTCCATCCATTTGCCTAAGAATTTCATGAATTCATTGTTTCTAATGGCTGAATAGTACTCCATTGTGTAGATGTACCACATTTTTTGCATCCACTCTTCTGTTGAGGGATACCTGGGTTCTTTCCAGCATCTGGCAATTATAAATAGGGCTGCTATGAACATAGTAGAGCATGTATCCTTATTACATGGTGGGGAATCCTCTGGGTATATTCCCAGGAGTGGTATAGCAGGATCTTCTGGAAGTGAGGTGCCCAGTTTTCAGAGGAACCGCTGGACTGATTTCCAGAGTGGTTGTACCAATTTGCAACCCCACCAGCAGTGGAGGAGTGTTCCTCTTTCTCCACCCCCTCTCCAATACCTGCTATCTCCTGAATTTTTAATCTTAGCCATTCTGACTGGTGTAAGGTGAAATCTCAGGGTTGTTTTGATTTGCATTTCCCTAATGACTAATGAAGTTGAGCATTTTTTAAGATGCTTCTCTGCCATCCGATGTTCTTCAGGTGAGAATTCTTTGTTTAACTCTGTACCCCATTTTTTAATAGGGTTGTTTGGTTTTCTGGAGTCTAACTTTTTGAGTTCTTTATATATATTGGATATTATCCCTCTATCTGATGTAGGATTGGTGAAGATCTTTTCCCAATTTGTTGTTTGCCGATTTGTCCTCTTGATGGTGTCCTTTGCCTTACAGAAACTCTGTAATTTTATGAGGTATCTGTCAGGGAACTTGTCCATTTCCTCCAGATTCTCCAGTTGTGTTGAGTACAGGCTCTTGTAGTAGGATCTGATGGTTTTTTGGATTTCCTCAGTTTCCGTTGTTATATCTCCCTTTTCAGTTCTAAGTTTGTTAATTTGGATACTTTCCCTGTGCCCTTTGGTCAGTCTTGCTTAGGGTTTATCTATCTTGTTGATTTTCTCAAAGAACCAGCTCCTGGTTTTGTTGATTCTTTGTATGGTTCTCTTTGTTTCTACTTGATTGATTTCAGCTCTGAGTTTGATGATTTCCTGCCTTCTACTCCTCCTGGGTGAAATAGCTTCTTTTTGTTCCAGGGCCTTCAGGTGTGTCATTAAGCTGGTAATGTATGCTCTCTCCATTTTCTTTTTGCAGGCACTCAGGGCTATGAGTTTTCCTCTTAGCACTGGTTTCATTGTGTCCCATAGATTTGGGTATGTTGTGTCTTCATTTTCATTGTGTTCTAAAAAGTCTTTAATTTCTTTCTTTATTTCTTCCTTGACCAAGGTATCATTGAGTAGATTATTGTTCAATTTCCACGTGTATATGGGCCAATTATATGGTCGATTTTGGAAAAGGTACTATGAGGTGCTGAGAAAAAGGTATATTCTTTTGCTTTAGGATAGAATGTTCTATATATATCTGTTAAATCTAATTGGTCCAAAGCTTCAATTAGTTTCATTATGTCCCTGTTTAGTTTCTGTTTTCCTGATCGGTCCATTGAGGAAAGTGCAGTGTTGAAGTCACCCACAATTATTGTGTTAGGTGCAATGTTTGCTTTGAGCTTTAATAAAGTTTCTTTTACGAATGAGGGTGCCCTTGCATTTAGAGCATAGATGTTCAGGATTGAGAGTTCTTGTTGCATTTTTCCTTTGACCAGCAAGAAGTGTCCCTCAGAGTCTCTTTTGATGATTTGGGTTGAAAGTCAATATTATCTGATATTAAAATGGCTACTCCAGCTTGTTTCCTGAGTCCATTTGCTTGTTAAATTGTCTTCCAGCCTTTTACTCTAAGGTAGTGTTTGTCTTTGACCCTTAGGTGTGTTTCCTGTAAGCAGCAAAATGTAGGTCCTGTTTACGTATCCAGTCAGTTAGTCTATGTCTTTTTATTGGGGCATTGAGTCCATTGATGTTAAGAGATATTAAGGAATAGTGATTGTTACTTCCTGTCATTTTTGACATTATTTTTTAAATTTGATTGGTTAACTTCTTTTGGGTTTGATGAAAGGTTACTATCTTGCTTTTTCCAGGGTGAAGTTTCCCTCCTTGTATTGGTGTTTTCCTCCTATTATCCTTTGTAGGGCTGGGTTTGTGGATAGATATTGGGTAAACTTGGTTTTGTCATGGAATATCTTAGTTTCTCCATCTACGGTGATTGAGAGTTTTGCTGGATATAGTAGTTTTGGCTGGCATTTGTGTTCTCTTAGAGTCTGCATGAGATCAGCCCAGGATCTTCTAGCCTTCATAGTCTCAGGTGAAAAGTCTGCTGTGATTCTGATAGGTCTTCCTTTATATGTTACTTGGCCTTTTTCTCTTACTGCCTTTAATATTCTTTCTTTGTTCAGTACATTTGGTGTTTTGATTATTATGTGACAGGAAGTATTTATGTTCTGGTCTAGTCTGTTTGGAGTTCTGTAGGCTTCTTGTATATTCATGGGCATCTCTCCCTTTAGGTTAGGGAAGTTTTCTTCCATAATTTTGTTGAAGATATTTGCTGGCCCTTTAAGCTGTAAATCTTCACTCTCATCTATGCCTATAATCCTTAGGTTTGGTCTTCTCATTGTGTCCTGGATTTCCTGGATATTTTGGGTTACAAGCTTTTTGCATTTTGCATTTTCTTTAACTGTTGAGTCCATGGTTTCTATGGTGTCTTCAGCGTCTGTGATTCTTTCTTCTATCTCTTGTATTCTGTTGTTGATATTTGCATCTATGTCCACTGATTTCTTCCCAAGGCTTTCTATCTCCAAAGTTGTCTCCTTTTGAGTTTTCTTAGTTGTTTCTACTTCTGATTTTAGATCCTGGATTGTTTTGCTTAGCTCCTTCACTTGCTTGTTTGTGCTCTCCTGTAATTCTTTAAGAGATTTTTGTGTTTCCTCTTTCATGACCGCAGCCTGTTGACCAAATTCTCCTGTATTTCTTTAAGTGTTTTTTTGTGTTTCCTCATTATTGGCTTTTGTATTCTCCTGGATTTCTTTCAATGATTTTTGTGTTTCCCTTGCAAGGGCTTCTAACTTTTAATCCATTTTCTCCTGAATTTCTTTAAGTATGTCCTTCATGTGTTCCTGTACCAGCATCATGACCAGTGATTTTAAATCCAAATCTTGTTTTACTGGTGTGATGGGGTATCCAGGACATGCTGGTAAAGGAGAATTGGGTTCAGATGTTGCCATATTGCCTTGATTTCTGTTAGTGACGTTCCTGCGTCTGCCTTTTGCCATCTAGTTCTCACTGGTGTTAGTTGGTGTTGTCAATGCTGTACTCACCAGTCCAAGCTGCCCCTTCCCAGGTGGCCTCTGGTGCACAGCTTACCTCCTGCACTGCCTGGAGACAGGGTGTTGTTGTCCAGGCTGTTCAGACCCCGAAGCAGACACCTGAAGGCTCCTGCTGGTGCCTGCTGGATTCATCGGAACACACCGACTTCTCCCCGCTGGCCGCATGGAAGCCCCAGTTGCCTCTTTCAGGACCTGGAGATGTGGTGTTGCTGCTCAGGCTGATCTGGATCCGGTAGTGTAGAGGTCCTAGGGCTACTGCCAGAGGCCTCAGGACTGAAGCCTAAGCTCTGTGCCACAGGGAATGAGCTGTGCTGTGAGCTCCCAGACTGCCTCTGGGCGCACACCAGGTCCTCTGCACTTCCTGGAGACCGAGTGCTGTTGCCCAGGCTGTTCAGATCCCAAAGCAGGTGCCTGAAGGCTCCTGCTGGGGCCCGCTGGATTCACCAGAGCAGACCGACCTCTCCCGCTGGCCGCCCGGAAGCCCCACCTGCCTCTTTCAGGACCTGGAGATGTGATGCTGCTGCTCAGGCCGATCTGGATCCGGAAGCGGAGAGGTCCGAGGGCTACCACCAGAGGCCTCAGGACTGGAGGCCTTTTGATTTTAAACTAAGATTTTGTGATGTTTTCCTTCAGGTAGCAACTCATCTGTGCTCCCGAGAACAGACTGGCCCATTCACTGGTGCTTTTCAAGTGGTAGTATGGATTGCTGTTGTAAAATTTCCCACTACAGCCCTCCACTACTGATTCAATATTCTCTGCTCTTAAGTAGCCTATCATTCCTGTCTGTTCTCATAAGAATTCAGTGTATCCAATCTCTGACTCATTCTGTCAAGTCTTTCTCTATTCATCACATTCTCTTTCCATCAAAGAGAGGTTAATTTCAACATGACTGTTTCCTTCTACAAACTAACATCATCTATACTGTTAGAGAATAAAGTTGTGTACTAAGGGCAAGTCTGTATTCCAGAAAAATGTTATAGTTGTACTATACAGATGTGTCACACAGATCTAGAATGTCTTTGAATGTGAGCCCTTGCTAGTGCAGCTATTTTCTGAATTAAAATTCCTCTAAAATCACAATGATACACATAAGACATGATATTGCCAAACTTTTCCAAAGATAAGTTTTGTACTTACCAGGGTATAGAGCATGAGTTATTTTAAAAGGAAGGAATGATCTTGTAATTATTAAATTATCAGAGTACTTAAGGACTAGATAGTATTAGTTTAAACATTAGGTGAATATTATGGAAATATATTTTCTTGACTATTTATATTGAAAAATAAGGAAAAGAGAATTATAAGTTTATTTTTCCAATGGAAAATTTCTTCCATAATATGCACCTGTCATTGATTTTAACCTGGAATATACCAATATTTCCTGATGATATAAATACATGTTAATATTAAGAGGGAAAGAGGGATCTTCCCTGCTCTCTGTGCCCTCTGGGGCAAGCCAAGCTGTCCTGTGTTTTATAAATTTGCTTACAAGGTGCCTTCATTCTAATTGAATTCTTGAAACTCTTAATTTCTTTATTTCTATCCTGACCCAGAGATTATTGTGTATAGAATTTTTCAATTTCCAGAAGTATTTTGGCTTCCTGGTTTTTATATTGTTGGAATCCAGCTTACTCTGTGGTGGTCTCATAAAATAAAAGACATTATTTCAATTTTTTAATATCTGTTGTAGTTTTCTCTATCACTGAGTCTATGGTAAATTTTGGAGGAGGATCCATAATGTGCTAAGAAGAAGGTATATTCTTTTGTGTTTGGGTAAAGTATTCTATAGATGTCTGTTAGGAACATTTGATTCATAATGCTCATTAGTTTCATTATTTCTTTGTTTAGTTTTTTCTGGATGTCCTGTCAGTTTGTGAGGGTGGGGTTTTTAAGTCTTCCACTATAAATTGGTGCGGTTTGGTCTACTATTTAAGCTATATTTCATTGAGAAATGTGGATGCCCTTGTGGTTTTGGCATAGATATTCAGAATAGAGATATCATCTTCATAGTATTTTTTTTTGTGTATAAAGTGTCCTTCTCTGTCTCTTTTGATTAATTTTGGTTGAAAGTCTATTTTGTTAGAGAAATTTCTAATTTTATTAGAATAAATATTTAATTTCTTTATTGATAGATAATAATATATTAATTATTGGATAAGTCAAGCTTACTTCTTCGGTCCATTTGCTTGCAAAACCTTTTTCCAGCCCTTTACTCTGAGGTAGTATCTGTCTTTACTGCTGAGGTGTGTTTCTTGCAAGAAGCAGAGTAATAGATCCTGTTTTGAATCCATTCTGTTAGCCTGTGCCTTTTAATGTGGAACTGAATCTATTGATATTGAGAGCTATTACTGACCTGTGATTGCGATTTCATGTTCTGTTGTTGGTGGTGGTGTTGGTTGTGGTGTTGGTGGGTTAGTGTTGGTGGTGATGGTGGTGGTGGTGGTAGTATTTTTGTGTGTGTATGTGTGTGTCTATGTGTATATATATGTTTGTGTTTGTGCTTTCCTTCCTTTTGGTCATATAGAAGTACTTATTTCCTTAGTTTTCTTATATGTAAGTATTTTTCTTGTGTAGGAGTTTTCCTTCAATCATTTTCCATAGGGTTTGGTTTATGTATAGATAATGTTTGAATTTAGATTTGTCTTGAAATATCTTGTTTTCTCCATCTCTGGTGATTGAGTTTTTTTGGGAACAGTAGTCTCTGATTTGGTACATGTGGTAAATTAGAGATTGCAAGGTATATGACCAGGTCCTTATAACCTTTCCTGTCTCTGTTGTGAAGTTAGGTGCAATTCTGACTCTCTAACAAGCCATTTGTGAGTTACCTGGCCATCTCCCTTGCCACTTTTAATGCTTGTTCTTTGTTCCATAGATTTTGTGTTTTATTATATGCTAGGAGGATTTTCTTTTCTGATCCTGTTCAATTGGTGTTAAAAACTTCTTGTATGTTTAGAGACATTTCTTCTTTATATTGGGAACATTATCTTCTATGATTCTGTTGAGAATACTTTTTTGGGGGCTTGGAGGTGGTACTTTCCACCTTCTTCTATTTCTATTATTCTCAGAATAGGCCTTTTCATGATATCTCAGATTTCCTGGATGTTTTGTGACAAGAATTTTTTAGTTTTAGCATTTTATTTGACTGATGCTTCATTTTCTTCTATTGTATCTTGCATACCCAAGATTCTCTCTTTTATATCCTGTATTCTCTTGGTTATGTTCTTCCTGTTTTCTTTCCTAGGTTTTCCATCTCCAAGATTTTCTGTTTGTGTTTTCTTTATTGCTTGCATTTCTACTTTCAGGTCTTACACAGTTTTATTTATTTTCTTTACCTGTTGAATTGTATTTTCTTGTGATCTTTAATGGGTTCATTTGATTTCCCACCGAAGACATCTATTTTGTTTGGTTTGTATTTTCCTATATTTCCTAAAGGCTTTTATTCATTTCCTCTTTAAATGCTTCTATCATCTTTATAATATTAGGGTTAAGTCATTTTATGTTTTTTGGTGGCTAAGATATCCAAGGCTTGTTGCAGTCGGGTAACTGTACTTTGGAGATGTCATATTGCCCTGGCTACTGTTGATCGTGTCCTTTCATTGCTCTTTAGCTATCTGGATGGTTTTGGTCCCTAGATGTTCTTGTTTTAGTAGGTATAAGGAGAGGGGTGAACCTCAATGTTTCTGGTGTTGAATGCCTATAATGGGGATCCTTTGACTGTATGTTTCTTGACCTGTAGTTTCGTACAATTCAGGAAGCTCATGTCTAGTGACAGTGGGTGGAGTGTTGGTAGGAAAATATAGGTTTCCCTAGCATAGTAGACTGCTCTAGGCATCTTGGCTTAGTCAGAGGTCTCCGAGAGCAGGTGCAATACCTGGATGAAGGGAATCTAACTTGTGTGATTCAGAAGTCTGATGAAGGTGGAGGAGAGGTAGTAGTAGAGTGAAGATTCCCTTGGGATAGCAGGTTGATTAGGGCAGCTTGTCTTGATCCAGATTTCAGAGCAGGCAGAAAAGATGGTATGGCAAGGCAAGCTAATCTGTGTAGTTCAGTGGTCTCTAGTCTGTTGGAGATTTAGGAAGGCGGTGGGAGAATGGAGGTCCCTCTGTTTTGGTGGGCTTCTCAGGGCATCTTGGTTTGGCTGAAACATCTCTGAGAACAGGAAATATGGGTGGAGGGAGGGATGCTTAACCATATACTTCAGTAATCTTATGAATTTGGAGGAGAGTTGCCAAGAGAATGGACGTCCCCCTGGGATATTAGGCCAATCAGTATAGTATTAATAATTAATTAATTAATCCCAGTGAGGGTTTTGCTACAAACCTCCGTGATTTATGTTCTTGAATGAGGGACAAACACACAGCCTTTATGTTTTAATATCTTCCATGCAGCACAAGAGCTGGGCCGCTGCTTAGCCTCCATGCTGCTAGAGTCTGCCCCTTCAGAGAATTCCAAGGTACTACTTATCAAATTTTATGTTCTGTGTTGCCTTCCCTTGACACAGTTAAGCAGCCCTCTGTGTTGCATACTTCATTGTCCTTTGCATGCTGTGTCTCTTTGCTATGCACTCTTCCAAGGCATAGAGGCTGGGTCTAGAACAGACATTTTAATACTACCGATGGTCTCCCAGCCATCGGGCAAGAGCTCACTTTTAAAAATTAATTGGAAATCCCAGGATGTAAAACACATACTGTTCCTTCAAGATTAGAAGGGGTAAAGGGAGAATTGGTTTAGCAGCCAAGCAAACTGCATGGGTTCACAACTAGGATAGGAGATTTTGGTTGTTTGGCAGGTATGATTATAGGGTTTGTGGCTTAAGGCTATATCACATCCAGGGTGGCCTAGTGAAATGCATGGTGGGCTAGTTATTCAACTGGATGCTCTCTCAGATTCTAGGCTATTGTGGAACATTTAGGTCAGGATGCTGTGACCTCCTTGCATCCACAGGATGGCAGACCACAGAGGGCAAGCCTAAATAAGACAGTAATGGAGGAATTTATGGAAATCTAACAAGTCAGTTCTTTGCAAGCAACCAGATTTTTTCTTTTTAAATTGAATATCATCTTCATTTACATTGCCATAGGTAAAACCTTTCCCTATTTCCCCCCTCCCCAAAGACCCCCAACCCCTCCTGCCAACCCCTGTCTCCATCTATATACCCCTCCACCTGATCTGCTCCCACCCCCCCTCGATTTTCCTTTGTTGGGAACTCTATTGAGCCTTTATCTGACCAAGTACCACCCCTCCCACTGATGCCCAACAAGGCATTCCTCTGCCACATTTTTGGCTGGAACCATGTGTACCCCTTTTTGAAGGTTTAGTCCCTGGGAGTTCTGGGGTTTCTGGGTGGCTTAGATGATTGTACTTCCCATGGGGATGTAACTCCCTGAATGCTTGGGGATTCTGGAATAGTTTAGAGTGGCATTCAATCATAAATTAGCCTGAAAACAAGCTCATACAGAATATAGAAGTGAATTTACCTGAAGTTAAATAAATAGGAAAGGATGTTAATTCCAGATATATAAAGAAAAAGGAATGTACTTATATATGCACAGATACTAATCTCCATATAAGGGTATAAAAAATAGGAGATTGCATTTTTTCAAGATAAAAAGGGGAATAAGTGGTAATTATTTAAATGTTTTGAAGTATATGTGGAAGAATAAATAGGCCTTTGCTCTCAAATGTAGGAAAAAGACATGGAGATAGAACCCCCATTTCAACAAACAGTAATAATTGTTTAAATTTGTTTTAATTTCTTTGAGTTTTTTTAAATTGAAGGTGGTTATAAGTTTGTTGGTATTAGTGCCATTACTAATCCTCTGGGAGAGGTGTCAGAGTAGAGCATGATCTAAGAAAAAGTAGAATGCACAATTGAACCAATAAATATTGGGTTGCAGGGCTAAGTACATGCTATTTTGGGAGAAAGGCTCTGTACTTCTGTTTACAGGAAAGGAGAATATGCCTTGGGCCCTTCCAACATAGTATACATTTGAAATGATAGATAATGGCCCAGTGAAGATCTTGACTTTAGACAGGAAATAAAATTTCAAGATGCCCAAACAGGACATGTAACATAAATTGATGATCCCTCTAGACATAAACATCCCTGAAACTAGCTTAAACATAAAAATGTCTCTCTCCAAAATTTTAGCTAAACTTAGTCTTAAATCTTGTTGTTTACTGAATCCATAAAATTCATCATACTATCCTTCATGTGGTATGAATGAAGATTCATGAATGAAGTTGGTTATTAATCAAACTAACTCATGAAAAGATAGTTGTCTTTTACCTGCACAAAATAGGAGCAAAAATTCATCCATATTCCATCTGTGCATCTTGTACAATCTGTATGAATATCTCTATTATCCTAAAAACTTGAATGTAAGATTCTGATATTGCAGAATGTAACACCAAGGTGTAGAACTTACAAGATTTACCCTTGGGAATGCTAAATGACCTGCAGTAACAGCACCCTGCCTTATCTGATGCTGTTTCTGGAGGCGTACTCCCAGAACAGCTTCAGGAATTCCTGTTGATTCCTGATCAACTCAGTTCATCCAGTCTTTCAGACAGATCCTGTCAGGTCGTCAGTTAAGCCCCAAATATTCTAAGCATATGGAGACTGGATGACAAATTCATAAGTTAGGTTTTTTAAGTCTAACTACTTTTTGTATTTTTCTTACCCCTCCCAACCCCTTAAAATTATCACCCCAATTCAGCGAGAAGTTCTAGAGATTTTTCTTGTTGATCTCTTGGATTTGGGTGTCTGGGTACGGTTATTTTATAAATTAAAGTTAAGATGTCATTTAAAAGGATAATTTAGAAAAGTTCATGATTTTGGACAGGGAGGAAAATAAATAGGCAGCTTAATTGCAAGGATTTCTATCTTCCTTTCCTCTTTTCTATCCTTTCTTATGTAATGATAGGGGGTTAAAAAGGCAATACAGTAATAACATAAGAAACTAGGAGAGGTGAGGCGCTACCATCTTTGCTCCTGTGACTGTGTAGAGGGACAGACAGATACATAAGGTTCACCTAAGTAGAAGATCACTTGGGACATGCACAGCCAGGGCTCTATCTGCACCCAGGAGTTTGGCAATACAATAGCCTTTTAGGGAGGCAGTTAGAGGGAGTCCCACTTTTATAGGTGAGGCGCCACCATCTTTGCTCCTGTGGCTCTCTAGAGGTGCAGACAGGTACGCAGGGATCACCAGAGTAGAAGAGTGCTTGGGACAGGGCCCACCAGATTCTCACCTGCAACCAGGAGCTGGGAAGGACCCCCACAGATGTCTGTGCACCTAGTCTACTAGGGGATATCTGCTCTGCATTGAGTTCTGTGATTAAAGGTGAGGCCAACATCTTCTCTCCTGCAACTGAGTGGGCCGTTGCAGCCAGGAATGCAGAGAACACCTGAGTGAAAGATCACTTGGGACTTGGTCTGCCAGGGCCCGACCTGCACCCAGGATCTGGGCAGTCCCACAGCAATCTGTGCCAGGAGAAAGCCAGTCATACAGGGGTGCTGACATAGGCTTGCAGGCACACAGGAGGGTCAAGCACCAGCCAGTGACAGCAGGACCAACTAACACCAGAGATAACATATGGCAAAAGGCAAGTGTAGGAATGTTACTAACAGAAATCAAAGTATTATGGCACCATCAGAACCCAATTCTCCCACAACAGCACATCCTGGATAGCCCAATACACCAGAAGAGTCAAATGTGGTTTAAAAATTATGATGGAGGGCTTCAAGAAGGACATAAATATCCCTTAAGGAAATACAGGAGAACACAAGTAAACAGGGAGAAGGATTAAGGTCAAGACACAACAAAATAGGTGAAGAAATTGAACAAAGCTATCCAGGATTTAAAGATGGAGGTAGAACCAATAAAATAATCACAAATGGATATGACTTGAGTCATAGAAAACCTAGAAAAGAATTCAGGAGTCATGGATCCAAGCATCAACAACAAAATACAAGAGATAGAAGAGAGAATCCCAGATGCAGAAAACTTCATAGAAAGCATTGATACTACAGTCAAAGAATATGAAAAATGCAAAAATCTCCTGACCCAAAACATCCAAGAATTCCAGGACTAAATGAGAAGACCAAACCTAAGCATTATAGGTATAGAATATGGTGAAGTTTTCCAACTTAAAGGTCCAGTAAATGTCTTCAACAAAGGTATAGAAGAAAACTTCCCTAACCTAAGGAAAGAGATGACCATGATCATGCAAGAAGTCTGCAGAACTCCAAATAGATATGACCAGAACAGAAATTCCTCCCATTAGATAACAAAAGACCAAATATAATAAACAAAGAAAGAATATTAAAAGCAGTGTGGGAAAAAGGTCAAGAACCATATAAAGGTAGACCTATCAGAATTACACTGGATTTCTCAACAGAGACTATGAAAGCCCGAAGAGCCTGTGCAAATGTCATACAGACCCTAAGGGAACACAAATGCCAACCCAGACTGCTATATCCAGCAAATATCTCAATTACCATAGATGGAGAAACCAAGGTATTTCATGACAAAAAAAAAAAACTTATACAGTATCTTTCCACAAATCCAGACCTTCAAAGGATAATGAATGGAAACCACGAACATAAGGAGGGAAACTACAGATCAGAAAAAAAACCCACAAGAAATTAATCTTATTTCAGCAAACCCAAAAGAAGATAACTATACAAACATAGAAATTACATAAAAATAGCAGGGAACAGCAATCATTATTCTTTAATATCTTTTAATGTCAATGGACTCAATTCCCCAATAAAAAGACATAGACTAAGAGACTGTATACATAAACAGGTTCCAATATTTTGATGAATACAGAAAACACACTTCAGTGTCAAATACAAACAGTACCTCAGAGTGAAAGGCTGGAAAAGAGTTTTCTAAACAAATGGTCCCAGGAAATAAGCTGAAGTAGCCATTCTGATTTCCAATAAAATAGACTTTCAACCAACAGTCATCAAAAAAGACACAGAAGGACACTTTATACTCATCAAACGAAAAATCTACCTGGAAGAAATCTCAATTCTAAACATCTATGCTGCAAATAAAAGGGCACCCTCATTCATAAAAGAAACTTTACTAAAGCTTAAAGCACACATAACACCTCACACAATAATTGAGGGTGACTTCAACACCACATTCTCCTCAATGGACAGATCAGTGAAACACAAATTAAACAGAGAAACAGTGAAACTAAAAGATGGTTTGGACCAAATGGATTTAATAAATATCTAAAGAACATTTCATCCTAAATCAAACGAATATACCTTCTTCTCAGCACCTCATGTTATCATCTCCAAAATTTATCATATAACTTGTCACAAAACAGACCTCAAAAGGTATAAGATTGAACTAATTCCATGCTTTCTATCAAATCACTATGGAGTAAGGGTGGTCTTCAATAGCAACAAAAACAACAGAAAGCCCACATACACATGGACACCGAACAATGCTCTACTCAATGATATCTTGGTCAAGGAAGAAATAAGGAAAGAAATCAAAACCTTTTTAGAATTTAATGAAAATGAAGGCATAGCATATCCAAATTTATGGGACCCAATGAAGCAGTGCTAAGAGCAAAACTAATAGCTCTGAGTGCCTCCAAAAAGAAGTTGGAGAGAGCATACATTTGCAGCCTAACAGAAAACATGAGAGCTTTAGAACAGAAAGAATCTAACACACCCAAAAGGAATAAAAGGCAGGAAATCATCAAACTCAGGGCTGAAATCAACCAAATAGAACCAAAAAGAACTATACAAAGAATTAATAAAACCAGCAGATGGTTCTTTGTGAAAATCAACAAGATAGATAAACCTTTAGCCAGACTAACCAGAGGGCACAGAGACAGTATCAAAATTAACAAAATCAGAAATGAAAAGGGAGAAATAACAGCAGAAACTGAGGAAATTAAAAAAAAATCATCAGATCCTACTACAAAAGCCTATATTCAACAAAACTGGAATATTTGGATGAAATGGACAATTTCCTAGACAGATACAAACTACCAAAATTTAATCAGGATCAGATAGAACATCTAAATGGTCTCATAACTCCTAAAGTAATAAAAGTGGTCATTGATAGTTTCCCAATCAAACAAAACAAAACAAAACAAAACAAAACAAAACAAAACAAAAAAACAAAATAAACCCCAAAGAACTAAATAGTTTTAGTGCAGAATTCTATCAGCCCTTCAAAGAAGAAATAACACCAATAGTCTTCAAACTATTCCACAAAATGGAAACAGAAGGAAGAGTACCCAACTCGTTCTATGAAGCCACAACTTCACTGATATTAAAATCACACAAAGATCTAACAAAGAAAGCAAACGTTAGACCAATTTCCCTTATGAATGTCAATGGAAAAATAGTCAATAAAATTCTTGCCAACTGAATACAAGAACACATTGAAACGATCATTGACCATGATCAAGTTGGATTCATCCCAGGGATGCAGGGATGGTTCAATATACAGAAATCCATCAATGTAATCCACTACATAAAGAAACTTAATGAAGAAACCATGTAATCATTTTATTAGATGCTGAAAAAGCAGTTGAAAAAGTTCTGTATTTTTTTTTCATCTTAAATGTTTTGGAAAGATCAGGAATGTAAGGCCCATATCTAAACACAGTAAAAGCAATACAGAGCAAAGCAGTAGCCAACATCAAACTAAATGGAGAGAAACTTGAAGCAATTGCACTGAAATCATGGACTAGACAAGGCTGCATGCTCTCTATATTTATTCAATATAGTATTTGAAGTGCTAGCTAGAGCAATTAGACAACAAATGGAGGTCAAAGGGATATAAATAGGAAAGGAAGAAGTCAAATTATCACGATTTGCAGATGATGTAATAGTACACTTAAGCAGCCCCCCCCCAAAAAAAAAACCTCTACCAGAGAACTCCTACAGCTGTAACCAACACCAGTACAGTGGCTGGACATAAAATTAACTCAAGCAAATCAGTATCCATCCTATTCTCAAAGGATAAACAGGCTGAGAAGAAATCAGGGAAATGACACCCTTCACAATAACCACAAACAATATAGAGCATCTTGGTGTGACTCTAACCGAACAAGTAAAGATCTCTATGACAAGAACTTCAGGCCTTTGAAGAAAGAAATCAAAGAAGATGTCAGAAGATGGAAAAATCTTCCATGCTCTTTGATTGACAGGATTAATATAGTAAAAATTACCATCTTGCCAAAAGCAATAGACAGATTCAATGCAATTCCCATAAAAATCCCTAACTTAATTCTTCATATAGTTAGAAAGAACAAATCTCAAATTCATCTGGAATAACAAAAATCCCAGGATAGCTAAAACTATTCTCAATAGTAAAAGAACTTTGGGGGAAACAGTACCCTGGAACTCAAGGAGTACTACAGAGAAATAGTGTTAAAAACTGTATGGTATTGGTACAGTAACAGGCAGGCAGATCAATGGAATAGAATTGAAGACCCAGAAATGAACCCACACACCTATGGACACTTAATCTTGACAAAGGAGCTAAAAACCATCCTGTGGAAAAAAAGGTAGCCTATTCGACAAATGGTGCTGGTTCAATTGGAGGTCAGCATGCAGAAAAATGCAATTTGATCAATTCTTATCTCCATGTACTAAACCTCACTCCAAGTGGATCAAGGACCTCCACACAAAACCAAACATACTGAAACTACTTGAAAAGAAACTATGGAAGATCGTTGAGCACATGGGCAGAGGGGAACATTTCCTGAATAGGACACCAATAGCTTATGCTCTAAAATTAAAAATTGACAAATGGGACCTCATAAAATTACAAAGTTTCTGTAAGGCAAAGGACACTGTCCAAAGGACAAAACTGGAGCCAACAAATTGAGAAAAAATCTTTACCAATTTTACATTCATCAGAGTGTTAATATCCAAGATATACAAATAACTCAAGGAGATAGACTCCAGAGAGCCAAATAACCCTACTAAAAGTGGTGTACAGAGCAAAAGAAAAAAAATTCACCTGAGGAATATCGAATGCTGAGAAGCAACTAAAGAAATGTTCAACACTCCTAGTCATCAGGGAAATGTAATAAAAAGAACCCTGAGATTTCACCTCACACCAGTCAGAATGTTTAAGATCAAAAACTCCAGAGTAAACAGTTGCTGGCAAGCATGTGGAGAAAGAGGAGTATTTCTCACTGCTGGTGGGGTTACAAGGTGGTACAACCAATCTTGAAATCAGTCAGGTGGTTCCTCAGAAAACTGGGCATGTTACTATCAGAGGACCGTGTTATACCACTCCTGGGCATGTACCCAGAGGATTACCCAGCATTTAATAAGGACACATGCTCCACTATTTTGATAACAGCCCTATATATAATAGCTAGAAACTGGAAAGAACCCAGATGTCCCTTAACAGAGGAATGGATACAGAAAATGTGGCATATGTACTCTGTGGAATACTACTCAGCTATGAAAAACAATGAATTCATAAAATTCTTAGAAAAATGGGTGGAACTGGAGAATGTCATCCTGAGTGATGTAACCCAATCACAAAAGAACACATATGGTATGCACTCACTGATAAACAGATATTAGCCCAGAAGCTCCGAATACCCAAGAAACAAGTCACATATCAAATGATGCCCAAGAAAAAGGAAGAAGAGGACACTGGTCCTGGAAAGTCTCAATGCAGCAGTGAAGGGAAATACCAGGACAGGGAAGCAGGAATGGGTTGATTGGGAAACAGGGGGAGGGAAGAAGGCTTATGGGACGTTGGGGGAGGGGGGTTCCAGGAAAGGGGAAATCTTTTGAAAAGTAAATAAATAATATATCCAATAAAACATTTAAAAAAGAAATTAGATATATGGGGATGGATTACTCTATTTACACTTAAAATTTTTATAGACATAATCTTACATTGGTAAAAATGTATATTTTGACAGAGAATTGAAATTATATTTTCTTGCATTGATACTGAGTGTTTAAGATTTCCACTGGCACAAATTTTTGTATAGTGATACAAAAATAAAATTAATTTTGCTACTCTTAGGTAAGTATTTTACCTTTGCAACTTGATAAGTTAACAAGGCTTAGACCCAGTCTTTCCAATAGCTGCTATTACAAACTCTTTAGGAAGACTAAGTAATTCAAGTTAAAGATTAGACCGTAAACTCAAAGTAATAATAGATACTGATTTAATTACAATAAAGTATTTTCATGATTATTTGAATAGTAAACAGGTAAAATTAATCAAATTTAAACAACTCAGTCATACTATATATAGATAGTTGGTTTTCAAATACATCAGAGATCCACAGAATGTCACTTAAAATCATTTCATTATTAATATATCTTTTAACCAGAGACATTTCTACTTCTGACTGTACCCCCATAACACTTCAAAAGAGATATTGAGCATTAGTACCTCCAATTGAAGTCCCTTCAATTGTGGCAAGATAGTCACTGGTTAAGAAATAACTTAATTTTATCTACACACAAAATACTGTCCATGAGGGACAAATGGATGTAGGATAGTTGATGGCATCCAACTGACAGGGTATTCTTGTCCTTCATAATTCCTCTTTCACTTACAGTCTGTCATATTGTTCTGGGCCAGAAGGCTGATGACAGATGCTCCAACATTATAAAGAACATTGTAAACTGTCCAGGAAGTCATTTGTCTCCACAACCTGAATAAGATTTGGAAGCTATGTTCTTGTGCTTCAGACATATTAAGGTAATATTTAATTCCATCTAAGATCTCTCAGGGTGTTAAGGATTATTTATAGTCTCATAATTGTGCTTAAGTTGTCTAACATGGAGAAATATGATTTACATTTGAAAGGATGGCTTTCACATATTAATGCAAGGCAAAATTCAAACATGATTGAGGTACAAAATTGTAAACTCTTTAAGTTATGATAGATGATAAAATACTAATCAAAATTACCAAATATGATTGACTAGATATTATAAATATATATCTTACCTTATAATTTATATAATTGTTATAGTTATATTGAATATATAACTGAGGGAAAAGAGCCTTGGACCAAAAGGGGGAAATACAGCTGCTGTGCAATAAATGCTAACTATGTTCCTAAAAAACTATTTGCATGAGAGGGTTTGCACATAGTTTGGGGATCCTGCCCCCAGTTGGTTCTGATTGGTAAACAAAGATGTCAGACAACAGTAGTTGGGGAGGACAGACAGAAGTGTGTTTTGGGATTTTCCTGAGCTTAGGGCCATGAGAAATGAGAGATATACCATGCTCCTCTGTGGAGACAAGGAGAAAAACCAATGCCTGAGAAGAGAGAGTTATAGCAGCTATATTAAAGATTCGGGAGAGTACATTCCAGAGGGCTGCCCATCCGAGTCTAGAGCAGGCGAAATAGAAAATAGAATTTAGTAAATGATAACTTGGTATTGTCTATGAATGGTAGATTCTAGCAGCATGGAGGCTAGAGTGCTGCCCAGCTATTGTGCTATGTAAGGCATATTAAAATATAGTGGCTGTATGGGTGCCCTTCATTTGGAAACACAAACCATCAAGTCAGTAAAAAAATCTCCAATGAGATATTAATTAAACATTAATACTTTACAGTGAAAGACATGCTAAGTGGGCATTTCATAACATTAAATGCCTCCATAAAGAAATTAGAAAGTTTTCAATCAGCAATTTAATAGTATACCTGGAAGCTCCAGAAAAAAGGAGCAAGCAAACCAAACAGGAAAAGCAGGCAGGAAATAATAAAAATTAGAGCTTAAATCAATCAATTAGAAACAAAAAAAAAGCAATACAAAGAACTAAGAGAGGGTTCTTTGAGAAAATTGAAGAGATGGATGAACACTTAGCCAAAATTATGGAGAGAAAGACAGTATCCAAGTAATCAAAATCAGTATTGAAAAGGAAGATATAACAACTGATTTTGAGGAATTTTAACGAATCATTAGGTCTTACTTCAAAATCCTGTATTCAAAAATTGGAAAATATTAATGAAATTGATCATTTTCTAGACGTACATTCCTTACCAAAGATAAATCAAGATCAGGTAAATCAATTTAGTGATTTCCCAGAAAACTGGAAATAGTTGTGACTCAAGACTCCTGGCATATAGCTAAAAATTCTTTAACATCTCACAAAGACACCTGTTCAACTATGTTTCATAACAACTTTATTCAAAATAGCCAGAAAATGGAAACAACGTATATATTTCTCAACTGAAGTATGGGTAAAGAAAATGTGTTACATCTACACAATAATATACTATTCATCTATTAAATACCAAGACATCATGAATTTTGCAAGAAAATGGATGGAACTTGAGAATATCATCATAAATAAGGTAATACAGTCCCAAATGAACAAACCTAGTGTAGCCACTTATAATTCCATATTAGCCCTAAAATGCAGGAATCATGCTACATTCCATACACCCAAAGAAACTAAACAAGAAGAACAGTCCGAGTTAGGAAACTTGAACCTGACTTATAAGTAGGACTAAATTAGTCATAAGAGGCAGATGTAGAGAAGAATCTGGGAGGGAGGGGTATGTGGTTAGAAATGGGGGATTTATGATCAGGTATGGAGAAGGACTGGAGAGATGGTTAGATGGCCATAAAAATGAATGGAAATCTACAAATGACAGGAGTGAGAAGTTGAGGGGCATCTCCAGGATGGAACAAAGATCTGGGATAAGGGTGGTCTTAACTGTGACTCACTACATTGGAGATATGGAAACTGAAGAGTTCACTTCCTGTAGCCAGGAAGGAATCCTGGTGAAGCAAGAGAGACACCAACCCACCCCCCAAAATTTCAACCCTAAGTTATCCTAACAAGAAAGCATGTGAGATGGAGTAGAGCCTAAAAGAATGGCCTAGTAATAGTGGGACCAACTTGAGATCTGTCCTATGGGCAAGCAATATTAATGCACTATTAATAAATTTATGTATTAATGCACTATTAAAGAACTATTAATTAACACACTTAATGATAATCTGCCAGCCTTGCAGACAGAAGCTAGTTGTCCTCTGAGAAACTCTACCCAGCAGCTGACTCAGATACATAGAGATTACCTACAGCCAAATAGTGGATAGAGCTTGGGGACTTTTATGGAAGAGTTGGAGGAAGGGTTCCCTGCCAAGAAGGGGATAGGAACTCCACAGGAAAATAAACAAAGGCAACTAACCTGTCCCTTCAGTGTTCTCAGAGTATGAAATACCAACCAAATACATACATGGGCTGGACCAAGGTCTCCCCATACATATGCAGGAGATGTGCAATTGTTCTTTGTGTGGATCCCAAACAACTGGAAGTTGGGCTATTTTAAAGCTGTTTCCTGTACATGGGATATGTTCTACAAGATGGTCTGTCTCATCTCTACTCACTGGGAGAGGAAGCATCAAGCCTCCCTGAGACTTGAATGCCAAACTGGTGAGATGCTTGGGGTCACCCGCTCAGAGGAGAAGGCTCAGGTTGGGGGAATGAATGTGTGAGGAGGTGAGCAGTACTGAGCAGGATGTAAAGTGAATAGGTAAAAAATATTGGAAATTATTCATTTACATGATTAACAACTCCATCAAATTATACCTTAATCCAACAACATGCTTTGTTGAGAAAAGATTTTCCCATTAAGAAATGATTTTAGACTTTAGAACTCGGCCTCCCACCAGTCAGGAGAGGTGCATCCATCTTGGTTCCGGACTCCGGGGATCGGACAGACTGAGGTACACAAACATAATCCGAGGCCAACACCGCGGTGGTCTGAGCCCGACGGGCGTTGGCCTGCACCCAGGCCCTGGGCGGGTCGGGGGGCCATCGGGGTGCCAACCCAGTCAGGAGGTTTTTTGCCCAGGCCTGCGAGCGCGCCACCGCCATTTTGCCTGCAGGACGACAGAGAGCTCAGGCGGGCAGACCTGTAACAGGCATAGCCTAAGGCTAACAAAGCGGGGGTCCAGGCCCCAAAAGGCACAGGACTGACCCCAAGAACTGGGCGGCTTGGTGGGCCATCTGTGAGTCAACCCGCCCAGGTGATTGTTAGCAAAGCAGACTCTCCCGGCGCTTTCAGGGAGCGCGGGCGCGCACGCCCGCCATCCTAGTGACCTGGCAGACCCAATTAACAGTCATAGCCCTAGGGGAACTTTGCTCGGACCTTGGCCTCCCAGGCTTTTGCCTGGACTCAGGGACTGGGCGGCCAGGCTAACCTTGTGTGCGACAGCCCGGTTGGCGGATCGGCTGCCCAGCGGAGTGAGCGGAACACAGGGGAGGTCACAGTAGCATACACCTTCGGCACTCCCTGGGGGTGCACACAGGCTCCATCTGGTCCACAGACACAATCTGGGGCAAGGCCTCAGGCAGAAGCCCTTAGCTCTACTCTCTCCGCTTCCGGATCCAGAACAGTCTGGGCGGCAGCATTACATCTACAAGTCCTGCAAGTGGCTAGCTGGGCTTCCGGGCGGCCAGCTGGGAGAAGTCAGTGTGCTCCAGTGAATCCAGCGGGCCCCAGCGGGAGCCTTCGGGTGCCTGCTTTGGGATCTGAACAGCCTGGGCAGCAGCACACTGTCTACAAGCAGTGCAGGAGGTAAGCTGTGCACCAGAGGCCAACTGGGAAGGGGCAGCTTGCACTGGTGAGTCCAGCACTGACAAGATAAACTAACACCAGTGAGAACTAGATGGCAAAAGGCAAACGCAGGAACGTCACTAACAGAAATCAAGGCAATATGGCAACATCTGAACCCAATTCTCCTCTACCAACATGTCCTGGATACCCCATCACACCAGTAAAACAAGATTTGGATTTAAAATCACTGGTCATGATGCTGGTACAGGAACACATGAAGGACATACATAAAGAAATTCAGGAGAAAATGGATCAAAAGTTAGAAGCCCTTGCAAGGGAAACACAAAAATCATTGAAAGAAATCCAGGAGAATACAAAAGCCAACAAGGAGGAAATGCAAAAAACACTTAAAGAAATACAGGAGAACTTTGGTCAACAGGCTGAGGTCATGAAAGACGAAACGCAAAAATCTCTTAAAGAAATACAGGAGAACTTTGGTCAACAGGCTGAGGTCATGAAAGACGAAACACAAAAATCTCTTAAAGAATTACAGGAAAACACAAACATGCAAGTGAAGGAGCTAAGCAAAACCATCCAGGATCTAAAATCAGAAGTAGAAACAACTAAGAAAACTCAAAGGGAGACAACATTGGAGATAGAAAGCCTTGGGAAGAAATCAGGGGACAGAGATGCAAATATCAACAACAGAATACAAGAGATAGAAGAAAGAATCTCAGATGCTGAAGATTCCATAGAAACCATGGACTCAACAGTTAAAGAAAATGCAAAATGCAAAAAGCTTGTAATCCAAAATATCCAGGAAGTCCAGGACACAATGAGAAGACCAAACCTAAGGATAATAGGCATAGATGAGAGTGAAGATTTACAACTTAAAGGGCCAGCAAACATCTTCAATAAAATTATGGAAGAAAACTTCCCTAACCTAAAGAGAGAGATGCCCATGAATATACAAGAAGCCTACAGAACTCCAAACAGACTGGACCAGAACAGAAATACTTCCCATCACATAATAATCAAAACACCAAATGTTCTAAACAAAGAAAGAATACTAAAGGCAGTAAGAGAAAAAGGCCAAGTAACGTATAAAGGAAGACCTATCAGAATCACAGCAGACTTTTCACCTGAGACTATGAAGGCTAGAAGGTCCTGGGCTGATCTCATGCAGACTCTAAGAGAACACAAATGCCAACCAAAACTACTATATCCAGCAAAACTCTCATTCACCATAGATGGAGAAACTAAGATATTTCATGACAAAACCAAGTTTACCCAATATCTATCCACAAACCCGGCCCTAAAAAGGATAATAGGAGGACAACACCAATACAAGGAGGGAAACTTCACCCTGGAAAAAACAAGATAGTAACCCTTCATCAAACCCAAAAGAAGTTAAGCATTCAAATTTAAAAAATAACGTCAAAAATGATAGGAAGTAACAATCACTATTTCTTAATATCTCTTAACATCAATGGACTTAATGCCCCAATAAAAAGACACAGACTAACTGAATGGATACGTAAACAGGACCCTACATTTTGCTGCTTACAGGAAACACACCTCAGGGTCAAAGACAAACACTACCTTAGAGTAAAAGGCTGGAAGACAATTTTACAAGCAAATGGTCTCAGGAAACAAGCTGGAGTAGCCATTTTAATATCAGATAAAATTGACTTTCAACCCAAAGTCATCAAAAGAGACCCTGAGGGACACTTCTTGCTTGTCAAAGGAAAAATACAAAAAGAAGAACTGTCAATCCTGAACATCTATGCCCCAAATGCAAGGGCACCCTCTTTCGTAAAAGAAACTTTATTAAAACTAAAAGCACACATTGCACCTAACACAATAATTGTGGGTGACTTCAACACTGCACTTTCCTCAATGGACCGATCAGGAAAACAGAAACTAAACAGGGACACAATGAAACTAATTGAAGCTTTGGACCAATTAGATTTAACAGATATATATAGAACATTCTATCCTAAAACAAAAGAATATACCTTTTTCTCAGCACCTCATGCTACCTTCTCCAAAATCGACCATATAATTGGTCACAAAACAGACCTCAACAAATATAAGAAGATCGAACTAATCCCATGCCTCCTATCTGATCACTATGGAGTAAAAGTGGTCTTCAATAGCAACAGAAACAACAGAAAGCCCACATACACATGGAAAGTGAACAATACTCTACTCAATGATACCTTGGTCAAGGGAGAAATAAAGAAAGAAATTAAAGACTTTTTAGAACACAATGAAAATGAAAACACAACATACCCAAATCTATGGGACACAATGAAAGCAGTGCTAAGAGGAAAACTCATAGCCCTGAGTGCCTCCAAAAAGAAAATGGAGAGAGCGTACATTACCAGCTTAATGACACACCTGAAAGCCCTAGAACAAAAAGAAGCTATTTCGCCCAGGAGGAGTAGAAGGCAGGAAATCATCAAACTCAGGGCCGAAATCAATCAAGTAGAAACAAAGAGAACCATACAAAAAATCAACAATACCAGGAGCTGGTTCTTTGAGAAAATCAACAAGATAGATAAACCCTTAGCCAGACTGACCAAAGGGCACAGAGAAAGTATCCAAATTAACAAACTTAGAAATGAAAAGAGAGATATAACAACGGAAACTGAGGAAATCCAAAAAATCATCAGATCCTACTACAAGAGCCTATACTCAACACAACTGGAGAATCTGGAGGAAATGGACAATTTCCTTGACAGATACCAAATACCAAAATTAACTCAGGACCAACTAGAACATCTAAACAGTCCCATAATGCCTAAAGAAATAGAAGGAGTCATAGAAAGTCTTCCAACCAAAAAAAGCACAGGACCAGATGGCTTCAGTGCAGAATTCTACCAGACCTTCAAAGAAGAGTTAACACCAATACTCTTCAAACTATTCCACAAAATAGAAACAGAAGGAACACTACCCAATTCCTTCTACGAAGCCACAATTACACTGATACCAAAGCCACACAAAGATCCAACAAAGAAAGAGAACTTCAGACCAATTTCCCTTATGAACATCGATGCAAAAATACTCAATAAAATTCTTGCCAACCGAATCCAAGAACACATCAAAACGATCATCCACCATGATCAAGTAGGCTTTATCCCGGGAATGCAGGGTTGGTTCAATATACGGAAATCCATCAATACAATCCACTACATAAACAAACTCAAAGAACAAAACCACATGGTCATTTCATTGGATGCTGAAAAAGCATTTGACAAAATTCAGCATCCCTTCATGCTTAAAGTCTTGGAGAGAACAGGAATTCAAGGCCCATACCTAAACATAGTAAAAGCAATATACAGCAAACCGGTAGCCAGCATCAAACTAAATGGAGAGAAACTTGAAGCAATCCCACTGAAATCAGGGACCAGACAAGGCTGCCCCCTTTCTCCTTATCTTTTCAATATTGTACTTGAGGTACTAGCTCGGGCAATTCGACAACATAAGGAGGTCAAAGGGATACAAATTGGAAAGGAAGAAGTCAAACTATCATTATTTGCAGACGACATGATCGTCTACCTAAGTGACCCAAAGAACTCCACTAGAGAGCTCCTACAGCTGATAAACAACTTCAGCAAAGTGGCAGGTTATAAAATCAACTCAAGCAAATCAGTGGCCTTCCTATACTCAAAGGATAAGCAGGCTGCGAAAGAAATTAGGGAAATGACCCCCTTCACAATAGCCACAAACAGTATAAAGTATCTTGGGGTGACTCTTACCAAACATGTGAAAGATCTGTATGACAAGAACTTCAAGACTCTGAAGAAGGAAATGGAAGAAGACCTCAAAAAATGGGAAAACCTCCCATGCTCATGGATCGGTAGAATCAATATAGTTAAAATGGCCATTTTGCCTAAAGCACTATACAGATTCAATGCAATACCCATCAAAATCCCAACTCAATTCTTCACAGAGTTAGAAAGAGCAATTATCAAATTCATCTGGAACAACAAAAAACCCAGGATAGCTAAAACTATTCTCAGCAACAAAAGGAAATCTGGGGGAATCAGTATCCCTGACCTCAAGCAATACTACAGAGCAATAGTGTTAAAAACTGCATGGTATTGGTACAGTGACAGGCAGGAGGATCAATGGAACAGGATTGAAGATCCAGAAATGAACCCACACACCTATGGCCACTTGATCCTCGACAAAGAGGCTGAAAACATCCAATGGAAAAAAGATAGCCTTTTCAACAAATGGTGCTGGTTCAACTGGAGGTCAGCATGCAGAAGAATGCGAATTGATCCATCCTTGTCTCCTTGTACTAAGCTCAAATCCAAATGGATCAAGGACCTCCACATAAAGCCAGACACTCTGAAGCTAATAGAAAAGAAACTGGGGAAGACCCTTGAGGACATCGGTACAGGGAGAAAGTTTCTGAACAGAACACCAATAGCGTATGCTCTAAGAGCAAGAATTGACAAATGGGACCTCATAAAATTACAAAGTTTCTGTAAGGCAAAGGACACCATCAAGAGGACAAATCGGCAACCAACAAATTGGGAAAAGATCTTCACCAATCCTACATCAGATAGAGGGCTAATATCCAATATATATAAAGAACTCAAGAAGTTAGACTCCAGAAAACCAAACAACCCTATTAAAAAATGGGGTACAGAGTTAAACAAAGAATTCTCGCCTGAAGAACTTCGGATGGCGGAGAAGCATCTTAAAAAATGCTCAACTTCATTAGTCATTAGGGAAATGCAAATCAAAACAACCCTAAGATTTCATCTTACACCAGTCAGAATGGCTAAGATTAAAAATTCAGGAGACAGCAGGTGTTGGAGAGGGTGTGGAGAAAGAGGAACACTCCTCCACTGCTGGTGGGGTTGCACATTGGTACAACCACTCTGGAAATCAGTCTGGCGGTTCCTCCGAAAACTGGGCACCTTACTTCCAGAAGATCCTGCTATACCACTCCTGGGCATATACCCAGAAGACTCCCCACCATGTAATAAGGATACATGTTCTACTATGTTCATAGCAGCCCTATTTGTAATTGCCAGATGCTGGAAAGAACCCAGGTATCCCTCAACAGAAGAGTTGATGCAAAAAATGTGGTATATCTACACAATGGAGTACTATTCAGCCATTAGAAACAATGAATTCATGAAATTCTTAGGCAAATGGATGGAGCTAGAGAATATCATACTAAGTGAGGTAACTCAGACTCAAAAGGTGAATCATGGTATGCACTCACTAATAAGTGGATATTAACCTAGAAAACTGGAATACCCAAAACATAATCCACACATCAAATGAGGTACAAGAAGAAAGGAGGAGTGGCCCCTGGTTCTGGAAAGACTCAGTGAAACAGTATTCAGCAAAACCAGAACCGGGAAGTGGGAAGGGGTGGGTGGGAGGACAGGGGAAGAGAAGGGGGCTTGCGGGACTTTCGGGGAGTGGGGGGGCTAGAAAAGGGGAAATCATTTGAAATGTAAATAAATTATATCGAATAAAAAATAGTGTGAAAAAAAAAGAAATGATTTTAAACTGTCTATACTCACATTTTACTATAACTTATTGTGGTGTCTATTGCATTGATAAAAAAAAAAAAAAAACTAGAGGCAGCCTGCACAGGTGAGACCAGCCCTACAGATTGCATGATCCAGCTGGGGACTTCTGGGAAGAGCCTTCCAATATCCATCTTCAGATTAGGAACACCTTCGGCCACAGCTCACCAATTCCAAGCAGTATAGGAAGCCAGCTATATACCCAGAAGCCAGGGAGGAAGAGACAGCCAGCACAGCCTACATTCAGAGATGATTGGGGCCACAGAACTACGTACCCAAATACTAATACAAGAGAGTGGGTCTCGGCTGACATCTTTGCTTTTCTGACTGTGCAACACATTGGTAGGCAGGGATCACCAGTTTAGAGGACTCCACCTGCACCCAGTAATTCGGCAGCACCACAGCAATTTGTGCCAGAGGAAAGCAGCTCACCCAGGGTTGCTGAGATAGGCCCGCAGGCACACAGGAAGGGCAAGCTCCAACCAGTGACAGCAGGCCCAACTAACACCAGAGATAACCAGATGGCAAAAGGCAAATGTGGGAACAGTGCTAACAAAAATCACGGCAATATGGCACCATCCGAGCCCAATTCTCCCATAAGAGCAAGTCCTGGCTCCCCCAACTCACCAGGAAAGCAAGATTTGGATTTAAATTCACAGCTCCTGATGCTGATGGAGGGCTTCATGGAAGGCTTCAAGAAGGACATGAATAACTCCCTTTAAGAAACACAGGAGAGGGCTGGAGAGATGGCTCAGTGGTTAAGAGCACTGACTGCTCTTCCAGAGGTCATGAGTTCAAATCCCAGCAACAACATGGTGGCTCACAACCATCTGTAATGAGATCAGATGCACTCTTCTGGAGTATGAAGATAGCTACAGTGTACTCATCACATATATAAAATAAATACAAATCTTAAAAAAAAAAAACACAGGAGAACACAAGTAAACAGGGAGAAGCCCTTGAAGAAGTAAGGGAAAACACAACCAAATAGGTGAAGGAATTAAACAAAGCCATCCAGGATCTAAAGAAGGAGGTAGAAACAATAATGAAATCACAAAGGGAGACAACGCAGGACACAGATAACCTAGGAAAGAAGTCAGGAGTCATGGATGTAAGCATCAACAACAAAATACAAGAGATAGAAGAAAGAATCTCAGATGCAGAAGATACCACAGAATGCATTGATACAATAGTCAAAGAAAATGAAAAATGCAAAAATCTCCTGACCCAAAATATCCAGGAAATCCATGACAAAATGAGAAGACAAAAACTAAGTATTATGGGCATAGAAGAGAGTAAAGATTTCCATCTTAAAGGGCCAGTAAATATTATCAACAAAAATTATAGAAGAAAACTTCCCTAACCTAAAGAAAGAGATGCCCATCAATATACAGGAAACATACAGAAATCCAAATAGATTTGACCAAAAAATAAATTCATCCTCTCACATAATAATTAAAACACCAAATGAAATAAACAAAGAAAGAACATTAAAAGCAGTAAGGTAAAATGTCAAGTAACATATAAAGGTAGACCTATGAGGAATTACTCTGGATTTATCACCAGAGACTATGAAAGCCAGAAGAGACTGGGCAGAATTCATGCAGACCCTAAGGGAACAGAAATGCCAACCCAAACTGCTATATCCAGCAAATCTCTCAATTACCATAAAGGGAGAAACTAAATTTTTCATGACAAAAACAAACTTACACAGTATATTTCCAAAAATCCATCCCTTCAAAGGATAATGAATGGAAAACAGCAACAAAGGGAGGGAAACTACACACAAGAAAAAGCAAGAAAGTAATCTTCTTTCCACAATTCCAAAAGAATATAACCATACAAACATAAAAATTACATCAAAAATAGCAGGAAGCAACAATCACTATTTCTTAATATCTCTTAACATCAATAGAGTCAATTCCCCAATTAAAAAAAAACAGAATAAAAGACTTGATTCATAAACAAGTCCCAACATTTTATTGCATACAGGAAAAACATCTCAGTGTCAAAGACAAACACTACCTAATAGCAAAAGCCTGGAAAACAGTTCTCCAATTAAATGGTCCCAGGAAAGAAGCTGGAGTAGCAATTCTAATATCCAATAAGCTAGACTTTGAACCTAAAGTCATCAAAAATATACAGAAGGACACTTTATCAAAGGAAAAACCTATCAGGAAGAACTCTAAATTTTGAACATCTATGCCCCAAATACAAGGGCACTTGTATTCGGAAAGGAAACCTTACTAAAATTTAAAGCACACATCACACCCCACCCAATAACAGTGGGGGACTTAAACACCCCACTCTTCTCAGTGGACAGCTCAGGGAAACACAAACTAAACCAAGTCACAATGAAAATATCAGAATTTTTGGACCAAATATATTTAATAGATATCTGTAGAACATTTCATTCAAAATCAAAATAATATACCTTCTTCTCAGCACCTCCTGGTACCTTCTCCAAAATTGACCATATAATTTGTCACAAAACAGACCTCAACAGATATAAGATGATTGAAATAAATCCATGCCTCCTATCAGATCACTGTGGAAAACGGGTGGTCTTCAATAGCAACAAAAACAAAAGCCCACATACACATGGAAGCTGAACAATACTTAATGATACCTTGGTCAAGGAAGAAATAAGGAAAGAAATAAAAGACTTTTAGAATTTAATGAAAATGAAGGCACAACATACCCAAATTTATGGGACACAATGAATACAGTGCTAAGAGGAAAATTCATAGCTCTGCATGCCTACAAAAAGAAGCTGGAGAGAGCATACACTAGCAGTTCAACAGAACACCTTAAAGCTTTAGAACAAAAAGACACTAGTACACCCAAGAGGAATAGAAGGCAGGAAATAATCAAACTCAGGGTTGAATTCAACCAAGTAGAAACAAGAACTAGAGAAAGAATCAACAAAAGCATGAGCTGGTTCTTTGAGAAAATCAACAAGATAGCGAAACCTTTAGCCAGAATAACCAGGGGGCACAGAGACAGTATAAAAATTAACAAAATCACAAATGAAAATGGTGAAATAACAACAGAAACTGAGGTATCCTACTACAAAAACCTATACTCAATAAAATTGGAAAATCTGGATGAAATGGAAAATTTCCTAGATAGATACCAACTATCAAATTTAATCAGGATCAGGTAGACCATCTAAACGGTCCAATAACCCTTAAAGAAATAGATCATTGACAGTCTCCCAACCAAAAAAAGCAGAGGACCAGATGGCTTCAGTGCAGAATTCTATCATACATTCAAAGGAGACCTAATGCCAATACTCTTCAGACTATTCCACAAAATAGAAACAGAAGGTGTATTACCCAGCTCATTTTATGAAGCCAGAATTTCACTGATACCAAAACCACACAAAGATCCAACAAAAAAGAGAACCTTAGACCAATTTCCCTTATGAATATCGATGCAAAAATACACAATAAAATTCTTGCCAACAGAATCCAAGAACACATCAAAATGATTATTCACCATGATCAAGTAGGGTTCATCCCAGGGATGCAGGGATGGTTCATTATATGGAAATCCACCAATGTAATCAACTACATAATCAAACTCAAAGAAAAAACCCCACATGGTCTTTTCATTAGATACTGAAAAAACATTTGATAAAATTCAGCATCACTTCATGTTAAAAGTCTTGGAAAGAACAGGAATTCAAGGCCCATACCGAAACATAATAAAAGCAATATACAGCAAGCCAGTAGACAATATCAAATAATGGAGAGAAACTTGAAGCAATCCCTCTAAAATCAGGGACTAGACAAGGCTGTCCTCTCTCTCCATATTTATTAAATATAGTACTTGAAATTCTAACCAGAGCAATTAGACAAAATAAGGAGGTAAAACTGATACAAGTTGGAAAGGAAGAAGTCAAACTATCACTATTTGCAGATGATAGGATAGTATACTTAAGCAACCTAAAAAATAACTCCACCAGAGAACTCCTACAGCTGTTAAAAAAAACTTCAGCAAAGTTGCTGGACATAAAATTAACTGAAGCAAATCAGTAGTTTTTCTATCCTCAAAGGATAAACAGACTGAGAAAGAATTTAGGGAAATGACACCCTTCACAGTAGCCACAAACTATATAAAGTATCTTGGTGTGACTCTAAGCAAACAAGTGAAAGATCTGTATGACAGGAACTTCAAGTCTTTGAAGAAAGAAATCGAAGAAGACCTCAGAAGATGGAAAAATCTTCCATGCTTTTGGATTGGCAGGAAAAATACAGTGAAAATGGTCATCTTCCCAAAGGCAATCTACAGATTCAATGCAATCCCCATCAAAATCCCAAACAATTCTTCATAGACTTAGAAAGAGCAACTCACAAAATCATCTGGAATACCAAAAAAACCCAGCATAGCTAAAACTATCCTTAACAGTAATAGAATTGGGGTAATCAATATCCCAGACCTCAAGCAGCAGTACAGTGCAATTTCTTTAAAAACTGCATGATATTGGTACAGTGACAGGCAAGTATATCAATGGAATAGAATTGAAGACCCAGAAATGAACACACAGAATTATGGTCCCTTGATCTTTGACAAGGGAGCTACAACCATCCAGTGGAAAAAAGATAGCCTTTTCAACAAATGGTGCTGGTTCAACTGGAGGTCAGCATGCCGAAGAATGCAAATTGATTCATTCTTATTTCCTTGTACTAAGCTCAAGTCCAAGTGGATCCAGAACCTCCACATAAAACCAGATACACTGAAACTAATAGAAAAGAAACTGGGGAAGACCCTTGAGGACATGGACACATGGGAAAATTTCTTGAACAGAACACCAGTAGCTTATGCTCTAAGATCAAGAATTGATAAATGGGACGTCATAAAATTACAAAGTTTCTGTAATGCAAAGGATATTGTCAAAAGGAAAAAAACAGCAACCAACAAATTGGGAAATGTTCTTTACCAACACTTCATCCAACAGAGGGCTTATATCCAAGATATACAAAGAACTCAAGAAGGTAGATTCCAGAGAGCCAAATATCTCCTTTAAAAATGGGGTACAGGGCTAAACAAAGAATTTTCATCTGAGAAATATCGAATGACTGAGAAGCACCTAAAGAAATCTTTAACATCCGTAGTCATCAGGGAAATGCAAATCAAAACAAACCTGAGATTTCACCTCACACAAGTCAGAATGGCTAAGATCAAAAACTCAAGAGAAAACAGGTGCTGGCGAGGATGTGGAGAAAGAGGAACACTCCTCTGCTGCTAGTGGGGTTGCAAGCTTGTACAACCACTCTGGAAATCATTCTAGCAGTTCTTCAGAAAACTGGCAATGATACTTCTGAAGTAGCCCACTATACCACTCCTCTGCATACATACAAAAGATTCCCCAGCATGTAATATGGATACATGCTCCACTATGTTCATAGCAGCTCTATTCATAATAGCCTGAAGCTGGAAAGAACACAGATATTCTCAACCGAGGAATGGATACAGAAAATGTGGTATATATACACAATGGAGTACTATTTGGCCATTAGAAGCAATGAATTCTTGCAATTCTTCGACAAATGGATGGAGCTGGAGAACATCATCTTATGTGAGGTAACCTAATCTCATAAGATCACTCATGGAATGCACTCACTGATAAATGGATATTAGCCTAGAAGCATGGAATACCCAAGACACAATTCACATATCAAATGATGCCCAAAAAAGAAGGAAGGAGTGGCCCCTGGCCCTGGAAAGGCTCAGTGCAGCAGTATAGGGGTATATTATGACAGGGAAGTGGGAAGGGATGGATTGGGGAACAGGGGTAGGTAAGAGGGCTTATGGGACTTTCAGGGAGGAGGGATTCAGGAAAGGGAAAATCATTTGTAATGTAAATAAAGAATTAATCGAATAAAAAAAGAGGACTGATGCCATCAGCTACCCTGTATTTACATCTAATAAATAAATCTTTAAAAAATAAAAAATTAAATTAGAATCTTGAAACTAATAAAAGAATAGAATAAAAAGCAGGAGGGACAACAAAAGAAAAAGTACGTATATAAGTTCTGATAAATTGGCATGTTCTAATATATTCTCTTATTATCAAATAAAGGGAAAAAGAGAAAAAAACTCAATTAAAAGGCATACTGATTTTAATGGTAAATGGAATCAATTTTTATATTCAAGTATGTCATAAAGTGTGTTGAATATAGAAGGATTATTTACAAAAATTAAGGGAAGTCGTAATTGACCAAACTACTTCACAACCAGTGTATAACCAATTACACCCAAGACCCTAAGAACAATGTGGAAGATAGGGTGGAAAGACTTTTAGAGGCAAAGGAATTCCATGAAAGTCTTGACTCTGGGCATGATATTGCTATTGCACCCATGAATTAACGATTGCTGTGCATATTCCTCTAGATCTGTAGAATATCAATACAATTAGAAATTCATCATTGAATGTAAAATGGATCTTGGTGCCACCACTTCTTCCTGAGTATATAATGGTAGTTGTATGAGCAGTTTTTCCTCCATCTACATCTGTCCCACAGGGGTACAACAGTTGCAGAGCCCATAAGAGGGCACTGGATACAATGACACTGAAATTACAGACATGTTTTATGTATCATATGTCTACGGGGAATTGAACCCTGCTATGATACCTACGAAACACAACAAATACTATTATAAAAATGTTAATAAAACTATAATAGTAGCATTAAAAGATTGGTAGTAATCATATATATACATATATGTATATATATGGTGTATATATAGTTGTAATCAATAGCTGACTAGTTGGACTCAAGGCCTGCTCAAAGTAGAAAAATGCTTACTGGTACTGGAAACCTAGCTAAATATGTGTGGCCATTGAGGATTCTAGAAGTGATCCTATTACTATCACCCTACCAGAGCAGTATGCTATGTAACTGTCTTCAAATTTTTTCATCATATCAACAGAAAAGTATAGATCTCAATCCTTGTCAAGAAGTTTCTTTGAAATGTAAAGTGACAATTATGGAAAAGCACAGCTAGTCATTATGGAGAGGACTAATTTTCACACTGCTCTCCTACCTTATTGATACCCTCATAACAGAGTTGCTGCACCTAAAGCTAATAGAACATTGAAGATGTATGGCCAGAATTTTAAAAGCCAGATTATCAGGCAGTTTTTTTTTATGAGATTATACCTTCTAGCTATACCAGGGAAGCTACAAAATGAAAAATCCACATCATTGCCTAAACAAGACCTGAATACTTTCATCAAATGGTGATGTAGGGAAATGTTAAACTCCTAGATGAAGAGCCAGAGAGGGAGAATCAGTCTTCTCCTGAGATTCATCCATGATTGATTGTTGAATGTTGAGTAATCATCTCTAGAAATATACACATGCTGGCAACACTGAACAGTATAATCAAGTTGTACTTATGTATTATCATCTATATTTATGTATAACTAATTAAAGAGTCATACAAGTTTCATTCAGATACTTGAAAAATAAAGGCAGGCTGATTTACATGAGTCTTTGATAAGCATGATCTACTGAGTGAATTACATATTAGCTAGGGCATATATTGGCACTTGTTCAAAAAAAGGAAAAAGAAAGGAAGATAAGTGTGTGGATTTGGAAGAGAGTTTATGTTGAAATATGAGGAGAGTGAGCAGGAAATAATAAATGATATAAATGCAATTTAATTAAAATTTACAAATTGTCATGCTAAACTCTTTATATAAAAAGGTATGTATTTGAATGATGTTAACATGTTTTAGATAAATACTTAGCTCTGTCATCACAGAAAACTGTGAATTCTGGGTTTGAATATATGCACTGACACTAATAAAGAATAACATTATTGCTGTGTAGTATTGCTTTATGTCAGGGATACTGATTCCCCCAGAATTTCTTTTGTTGCTGAGAATAGTTATAGCTATCCAGGGTTTTTTGTTATTCCAGATGAATTTGTTAATTGCTCTTTCTAACTCTGTGAAGAATTGAGTTGGGATTTTGATGGGTATTGCATTGAATCTGTATACTGCTTTTGGCAAAATGGCCATTTTAACTATATTGATCCTGCCAATCCATGAGCATGGGAGGTTTTCCCATTTTTTGTGGTCTTCTTCCATTTCCTTCTTCATAGTCTTGAAGTTCTTGTCATACAGATCTTTCACATGTTTGGTAAGAGTCACCCCAAGATACTTTATTCTGTTTGTGGCTATTGTGAAGGGGGTCATTTCCCGAATTTCTTTCTCAGCCTGCTTATCCTTTGAGTATAGGAAGGCCACTGATTTGCTTGTGTTGATTTTATAACCTGCCACTTTGCTGAAGTTGTTTATCAGCTGTAGGAGTTCTCTAGTGGAGTTTATTGGGTCACTTAGGTAGACTATCATGTCATCTGCAAATAATGATAGTTTGACTTCTTCCTTTCCAAGTTGTATCCCTTTGACCTCCTTATGTTGTCGAATTGCCCGAGCTAGTACCTCAAGTACAATATTGAAACGATAAGGAGAGAGGGGGCAGCCCTGTCTAGTCCCTGATTTTAGTGGGATTGCTTCAAGTTTCTCTCCATTTAGTTTGATGCTGGCTACTGGTTTGCTGTATATTGCTTTTACTATGTTTAGGTATGGGCCTTGAATTCCTGTTCTTTCCAAGACTTTAAGCATGAAAGGATGCTGAATTTTGTCAAATGCTTTTTCAGCATCCAATGAAATGACCATGTGGTTTTTTTCTTTGAGTTTGTTTATGTAGTGGATTGCATTGATGGATTTCCGTATATTGAACCAACCCTGCATTCCCGGGATAAAGCCTACTTGATCATTGTGGATGATCATTTTGATGTGTTCTTGGATTCGGTTGGCAAGAATTTTATTGAGTATTTTTGCATCGATGTTCATAAGGGAAATTGGTCTGAAGTTCTCTTTCTTTGTTGGATCTTTGTGTGGTTTTGGTATCAGTGTAATTGTGGCTTCGTAGAAGGAATTGGGTAGTGTTCCTTCTCTTTCTATTTTGTGGAATAGTTTGAAGAGTATTGGTGTTAAGTCTTCTTTGAAGGTCTGATAGAATTCTGCACTGAAACCATCTGGTCCTGTGCTTTTTTTGGTTGGAAGACTTTCTATGACTCCTTCTATTTCTTTAGGAGTTATGGGACTGTTAGATGATCTATTTGGTCCTGATTTAATTTTGGTATTTGTTATCTGTCAAGGAAATTGTCCATTTCCTCCAGATGTGAAGAAGGAAATGGAAGAAGACCTCAAAAAATGGGAAAACCTCCCATGCTCATGGATCGGCAGGATCAATATAGTTAAAATGGCCATTTTACCAAAAGTAATATACAGATTCAATGCAATACCCATCAAAATCCCAACTCAATTCTTCACAGAGTTAGAAAGAGCAATTAACAAATTCATCTGGAATAACAAAAAACCCAGGATAGCTAAAACTATTCTCAGCAACAAAAGAAATTCTGGGGGAATCAGTATCCCTGACCTCAAGCAATACTACAGAGCAATAGTGTTAAAAACTGCATGGTATTAGTACAGTGACAGGCAGGCGGATCAATGGAACAGAATTGAAGATCCAGAAATGAATCCACACACGTATGGCCACTTGATCCTCGACAAAGGGGCTGAAAACATCCAATGGAAAAAAGATAGCCTTTTCGACAAATGGTGCTGGTTCAACGGGAGGTCAGCATGCAGAAGAATGCGAATTGATCCATCCTTGTCTCCTTGTACTAAGCTCAAATCCAAATGGATCAACAACCTCCACATAAAGCCAGACACTCTGAATCTATTAGAAAAGAAACTGGGGAAGACCCTTGAAGACATCGGTACAGGGAGAAAGTTTCTGAACAGAACACCCATAGCATATGCTCTAAGATCAAAAATTGACAAATGGGACCTCATAAAATTACAAAGTTTCTGTAAGGCAAAGGACACCATCAAAAGGACAAATCGGCAACCAACAAATTGGGAAAAGATCTTCACCAATCCTACATCAGATAGCGGGCTAATATCCAATATATATAAAGAACTCAAGAAGTTAGACTCCAGAAAACCAAAAAACCCTATTAAAAATGGGGTACAGAGTTAAACAAAGAATTCTCACCTAAGAACTTCAGATGGCGGAGAAGCATCTTTAAAAATGCTCAACTTCATTAGTCATTAGCTAAATGCAAATCAAAACAACCCTGAGATTTCACCTTACACCAGTCAGAATGGCTAAGATTAAAAATTCAGGAGACAGCAGGTGTTGGAGAGGATGTGGAGAAAGAAGAACACTCCTTCACTGCTGGTGGGGTTGCAAATTGGTACAACCACCCTGGAAATCAGTCTGGCGGTTCCTCCGAAAACTTGGCACCTCACTTCCAGAAGATCCTGCTATACCACTCCTGGGCATATACCCAGAGGATTCCCCACCATGTAATAAGGATACATGCTCTACTATGTCCATAGCAGCCCTATTTACAATTGCCAGATGCTGGAAAGAACCCAGGTATCCCTCAACAGAAGAGTGGATGCAAAAAATGTGGTATATCTACACAATGGAGTACTATTCAGCCATTAAAAACAATGAATTCATGAAATTCTTAGACAAATGGATGGAGCTAGAGAACATACTAAGTGAGGTAACCCAGACTCAAAAACTGAATCATATATATTGGATATTAGCCCTCTATCTGATGTAGGATTGGTGAAGATCATTTCCCAATTTGTTGGTTGCCGATCTGTATCTTAAAAAATGCTCAACTTCATTAGTCATTAGGGAAATGCAAATCAAAACAACCCTAAGATTTCATCTTATACCAGTCAGAATGGCTAAGATTAAAAATTCAGGAGACAGCAGGTGTTGGAGAGGGTGTGGAGAAAGAGGAACACTCCTCCATTGCTGGTGGGGTTGCAAACTGGTACAACCACTCTGGAAATCAGTCTGGCGGTTCCTCCGAAAACTGGGCACCTCACTTCCAGAAGATCCTGCTATACCACTCCTGGGCATATATCCAGAGGATTCCCCACCATGTAATAAGGATACATGCTCTACTATGTTCATAGCAGCCCTATTTATAATTGCCAGATGCTGGAAAGAACCCAGGTATCCCTCAACAGAAGAGTGGATGCAAAAAATGTGGTATATCTACACAATGGAGTACTATTCAGCCATTAGAAACAATGAATTCATGAAATTCTTAGGCAAATGGATGGAGCTAGAGAACATCATACTAAGTGAGGTAACCCAGACTCAAAAGGTGAATCATGGTATGCACTCACTAATAAGTGGTTATTAACCTAGAAAACTGGAATACCCAAAACATAATCCACACATCAAATGAGATACAAGAAGAAAGGAGGAGTGGCCCCTGGTTCTGGAAAGACTCAGTGAAACAGTATTCGGCAAAACCAGAACGGGGAAGTGGGAAGGGGTGGGAGGGAGGACAGGGGAAGAGAAGGGGGCTTACGGGACTATCGGGGAGTGGGGGGGGCTAGAAAAGGGGAAATCATTTGAAATGTAAATAAATTATATCGAATAAAAAAAAAGCTGAATCATGGTATGCACTCACTAATAAGTGGATATTAACCCAGAAAACTGGAATACCCAAAACATAATCCACATATCAACTGAGGTACAAGAATAAAGGAGGAGTGGCCCCTTGTTCTGGAAAGACTCAGTGAAGCAGTATTCGGCAAAACCAGAACCGGGAAGTGGGATGGTGTGGGTGGGAGGACAGGGGGAGACAGGGGGGCTTATGGGACTTTTGGGTAGTCGGGGGCTAGAAAAGGGGAAATCATTTGAAATGTAAATATATATATATATAAAGAATTCTGCACTGAACCCATCTGGTCCTGTGCTTTTTTTGGTTGGAAGACTTTCTTTCTATGACTCCTTCTATTTCTTTAGGCGTTATGGGACTGTTTAGATGATCTATTTCGTCCTGACTTCTAAAATAACTACATATCTATACATGTACACACATATGTATATGTGTATGTGCATATGTATATGATATATATGTATCTGTATATATGTGTATATTTGTGCAGTATTTCCTAGTCTATGTATATGTATGTACATGTGTATGTGTATGTGCATGCGCATGCGTATGCACATGTGCATGTGTATGTGTATGTGTATGTGTATGTGTATGTGTATGTATATGTATGTATGCATATGTATGTATGTATATATATACATACATAGACTAGGAAAAACTGAAGGAGATCAGAAAAACAGTAGCCTTAACCTTAGTTATTATTGCCAGTTTTCCTTGGGGAATAGGTGAAATGAAAATAAGGAGATAGTAGCGACCTGTCTTTGGCCTTCGGCAGCAAAGCTGCTAAAATCAGCTCCTGACTTCTGCTCTGTGATCTTGTTTGCTTATCTTCTCTGCTGATAAGTGTCACATCTTCACTTCTACCTGATTAGATAGTAAGTTCAGTCCTCTTTAACCATTAGCTAGAGGCTATAGGTGCAAACAAATTAAAGGAGATTTTTATATATTTCTGATGATTTTTCCTTCAGGAAGGATGAGCTATCTTGCTCCCCAACACAAAGCACAAGGCACATAGCACTCTGAACATTGTTGGAAAATTATGGTGAAATCATAAGAATTTCAAAATAAAATGTTTGGATTTTTTGTTTGGTGGTGCTGTAGCATGAAACATGAGCAAATAAATGTGCTCCAGGGCAACATTACCAACTTTTCATAGTCAAATATTGAAATGAATGCTCACATTTTAAAAATTTGCATTCTCAGATTATAATTACAATATTTTTTGCAAGTACTCCTTCTTTCTCTTTTTCATATTCATTAGGTTTTGCAATAAATGTTTCTCCATGCATATATGCATAGGCATATAATAGTCTATATAATATTATATATATATATATATATATATATATATATGTATGTATGTATGTATAATATTAGTGGTAGTATATATATTGCTAGATAAAAAGATAAAAATCTGTCCAGTATGCACAATGTTTACATTTTGAAAACAAAATACCTACAGGTCGGTTTGTGAAGATTGAATAACATTCTTTCACTAACACCTTCTTGATCATGTCTGGATCTGTGATGACCAGGACAGGGGTCATCCCGTCATGGAGCCTGTATTGGGAAAACAGAGATGATAACACTGGTTTGATCCACAACTATGAAATGAATCTTGACTTCTGTAAGAACAATTGTTCTTCACTAATGAGCCATCTCTACAGCCCCAATACCATTAACAACTGACAAGTGGTAAAATTTGCAAGGAATTTTTCCTTTGGGAACATTAGAAATGTAGAACAGTTCAGTATCATTGAAGAAGAACAGATTCTCTCCTCTCCCTTTTACCCTCTCCACTTGTGGTAAACTGAGTGCAGGAGCTGGCACCGGCTGGGGGTCATGAGATCAGAAAATCTTGCCCCAGTGGTGTATGTATAAGAGAGGTGGAAGGCTAACATTTTCACATAACTCTCAGGTCCAATACAGGATTCTAAATTGGCCCAACCTGACAGTGACTCCTCCAGGAACTGGTGGAGTGCATGATTGGGCCAGTTCTACATATTAAAAAAAAACCCAGGATCTCCATGACACTAGATAATGACAGAATATTTGAGAGATGTCCCAGTGAGGTTCCAGATATGATAGTATAGCAGAAGCCAGAGGACTAGGACCATACCAACAATTCATTACAATGAACATTTAAAAGCAAAGAAGTGTAGACAAAATTTTATCTTGTGGCACACTCTCTGACACATAAATGCTTCCACAATGAGATTTTATTTTATTTTTTTTTCTGTTGAGGGTAGGTCACAAGGGTTGACGGTGGGTATGAGGAGAGAGGGTACTGAGTTGAATTGGGGTATATGATATGGCAAGAAATTAAGAAGGAACCAATAAAAATTTAAATCCAACACAGATTGCACAGTGTCATGGAACACATTGTTCTTAGTGATCATGCCAATGCAACTGGCCTTGTGATTACTACTGAGATTTCTGAGGATGAATAAATTAAATGAAGAATTAGAATCTCTTCTACCTTGCTTGTGTCATGAAGAACATTGATGTTACTTCTTCTCAGACCGTAACCAAATTACAAGCACCTCTCATAAGGAGGTTCTGCTGCTGTTCGCTCAGTTATCACACAAAATAATTAATGAAACATGCCTAAAGACAATAATATGATTTAACACACACTATACCTGTACTTTAAAGTTAGTTGTATGTGTTATGAGAAAATATCCATATACATTCCTGTTAAATAGTCATTGTCTTATAATGAATGCAATAAAAAGAAAAGGAAAAGAAATTTCAGCTAAGTGTGATGCCACAGACTTTTAAGACAAGTAGCCAGGAGGTAGTCATGGAAAATAGTGATATCTGGGCTATAGAAATGTATAGTTCTACCTTGGATATGTGGAGATCTAGTCTCAAAAAAATAACGAGAGAAAGCTCAGGATGCATCAACCCTATGGAAAATATTACAGGCAAGTCAAGAATCCTGAGATTGAGAGAAATGGTCTTTCCCAGGGAAGAACACATCAACTGATTACACAATTCCATGTAGTTAGACCATAATACATATATATGATTAAGACTGACTGAGCATGTTGTGATTATAAATATAAATTCATTTGCATGTACAAATTATATATTTGAAGGGAGAAAAGGGAAGGGAGGAAGGAAGCAATTATAACCTCCATCAAAAATGAAGTAATAACAGTAAAAAACCACACTGTATAAGTATGTAAACTAAACAAAAGTAATAACTATAAATATTGCCATTTTCAGCAGGCCTGGTACTTTGTCTGGACATCACAACAGTATAGGCATAATGTTTTCATACATTGTGTTAAGTTTACCATCAGTTATTCAAATGCTTACTTTTCTGACCTCATAACTCGTCTCAATGCAGAAATGTTACTGCCATGTTTATTCCCAAGGATCTCCCTCTCAAGTTTGTGTAAACAATTCTTATCATTTCTTCTCTGACTTGTCAAAAATGCTAACCACCTAATGGCTGGGCAGAATGTAGAATAGATCAGGATAACTACCAGGCATAGAATGGAGAGAGTGAGAAAGAATTCACTTTTCTGATTAACTGACAGGATGGAGGAATCAGAGCCATGGAGAAGTGGTCAAAGAGCCAGATTAATAATAATATGCAAGTGTCATGGGATGTAAGTGGGAGGAAGTCAGATCCACATAGGAGAAAAGGGTAGATCATTTAACTGCTCAGCTAATGAGGTATAGATGTGAATAAATGCCCTTTGTTGTGTGTATTTATTGGAGAATATCATAAGGTAAAGAAGTACAGCTCTCCAATTAATTCACCATGTACATTTATATTATGTATAATTAATTTACATAATAGGGGTGGCCCAGTTTAAGGGGCATAGGTGATCTAACCCAGGGTAAGAGCATGAGAAAGCTGGTCATGACAATCCTGCTGTACAATGAATGAAATGGTGGGGTGTGGATGCCCCCCTCACCATCTGTAACAGTCAAGAGAACTAGCTGGGGGGTCCTGAGAACAGATGAGCTGGCCCTGTTTCTCAATGGACACAGAGCTCAGAAGAACAGACCTTTGTAGGCCAAATCTGCTTGTGCACTGTGTGAAATTTATCCTTGTGTTATTCAAATGCCAAGTTCTCCGTCTTCATATCTTATTTCAATCTGGACATGGCATTGTAAGGCGTATGTCAATAATTTCATGACTCAAATTTTTGTCTTACCATATTTTCTCTGCCATGTCAATAAAAGCTGATCACCCATTTTGTGTGTAGAAAGAGAGAGAGAGAGAGAGGAAGACACATTCAGACTGAACTTTGAGGAGAAAGGAGGGAGTTCATGAGAGTTCAGCAGAAGCATGGAAGTTTCTAAATTAAAGTATTATGCAGATTTTGGCTGGAAGGTATCCAGATTTGTTTAAGGGAATGAATACGATAGATCAATTGACTTCCCAGGAATTGAGGTGGAGCTTTAAAATAAATCTTGGTCTTTTTGTTTCATTATTGGGTAACTAGCTTGGATAAATAAAAATAGCCATCATATTAATTTACACCGTACATTTATTTGGATTCTGGAAATGTGGATGTGAGTGAGCCATCTCATGGAATGAAAGAAGTAAATCTGATCCTGCGCCTTGTTGATGGTACCATTGGGTGGCAGGGATATAGCAATGCTGGTAAGCTCACCCTTGCAGTGTGGATAAGGGATAGCCAGTGGGATAACTAGCTCTCTTACTACCCAGGCCTAGATCCAGGGCTCTGAGATGCCCCACCTCTAAATCTACATCATCTGCTAATGACTCAGACACGTGAATTGGCCAGTCCTTTTTCAAGGTTTCAGAATTTCCTTGACACTTGGTAACAACAAAATAAATGAGGATCCAATACTGATGGTGTCACACAAGCCAGAGCTCTCAAACCAGACCAATGACTCATTGCAGTGAACATTTATAAGTAAAGATGTGAGGACAGAGGGATATAGTGTGGGACACGGAGAAACATACTGTAGTTTCCACAATGAGATGTTTTCTATACTTTATTTTTTGACATTGTTGTCAGCACCATCATTATTGTCATCAGTAGTGGTGAATTGCCTGTGTGTGTGTGTGTGTGTGTGTGTGTGTGCATGTGTGTGTGTGTGTGTGTGTGTGTGTGTGCATGCATGTGTGTGTGTGTGTGTGTGTATGTGTGTTTGTGGTTATTTTGTAGGGAGTTTAGGTTGCAAGGATGAGAGGTAGATATGAGGGGATAGTAAGATGAGTAGTAGTGGGATGGCCTATGTGAAACTCATAAGTAATCAATAGAAAGATTTAAAAACACAAAGAAAAAGAAAAAGAAATCCTGTCTTTGAGAATACTGGAAATATTTTTAGTAACTGCTTTTCTGGTGTGCAAGTGAGGGCAAGAGATATTCTTTTAAATTTATAATCATATTTTACTTGTGTCTAAATTAATATATTTTACATAACTAAAAAAGTCCTAATTAATAACAAATAGAGCCAAGAACCTTTATATGACAGTGAGTAAAAATAAGGCTATGTGGTTAGATCATTAAATGATGCAGAAAAATCATGACCTGCAATATTCTAATTCAGACTGTGAATTACAACATACTTATGGAACTGTTGGCAGGGCAGTCTTTCACACACTTTAATATAGGTCAATGCATCCCAAGATACTCTAGGCTGACAGAGTCTTCAGTCAGGTTGGTTTCACATCTTAACAAAACCACATATTAGACATTTCCAAACTACTTACGTCCACATATCACCATACTTTTTCCGGAATTCTACGTCACATTTCCACACACCCTGGGAAAACAAATTAAATAGATCATTGTTTTTATACACATTGTCCCTAAGTGAGAAACCAATGACCCAGTCACCAGGAAATTCGGCTCATTTTTTAACATTCCTAACTTGCAAATAATTGAAATCCTACAGTATTCTCTGAGACATGCCAGGAATTTAAACATATTCATCATTTTGTTTCTGAGTATTGTACATTCCCAAATTTTTCTTCTCTAATAAAAGTACAGTGCCAACTGCTTTACTCTATGTCAGTTTATTTGGTTATGCTTTGACTGTGTAATCCTGAAACACACTAGTCTTTCACATTTTGATGCATGACAACATCAAGAATCAGGGAGATTGACAGGAGTTTTCAAATCTCTTTGCTTCTCACTGCTTACTGCTCTTTCACTCACCCTATGATTTCTTTGGGATTTTTATGGCCTCAGTAAATTGAAGACAATATCGATGCCTATAGCATATTAGATTTATACTAGAAATGAAGTAGAGGCAAATGATTTTCCTTTCTGGTGCCTCTGTTAAACATCAAAAGATCAGGAGTTCTTCCCTGACATAAGGGAAACAATGTCAAAAGCTTGATCTCAACTGTTATCAATGAACCCTGGGTTGGGGGAGGAATCAATGTAGTCATTAAGTGATTATTCTGACTTTTTTGAGACAAAATCCTATGTACCTCAGCCTGACTCAATCTCTGTGTATATAAAGCTGAACTTGAATTTCTAATCGTCTTAACTGTTGGTATTATAGATGTGTGGCATCATCCTATAATTGGTATGATGCTGGGTCTAGCCTAGGGATTAGTCTGTTCCAGGCAATCAATATACATAAGGCATTTACTTCTTCAGCCACTGTTAATTTCAACTGCATGAAACTATGAGCCTGGCAGATGTTAAAACCTGTTTTGTAGAGTACTCCCCAAGGGCTTAGAGCTATTCTGAACCAAGGCATGCTCAGAGACCCTAAAGAAAGGAGAAAGAGAACATTACATTTGTGTCCTTGTACATAAGCAGACTTCCTAAGTTGTAGTCTAGGGATTAAGACAGTGCATTACAAAAGTGAAAGTTGTAGTTACAAAGGGATCTGACTTTTTCCTGAGCTGTCAGAATGGCAGATGTGTCTGAACTTTCTTAGACTGTTTTCCAAACTTGTCTGATTTAACTCTGTGGTGACTTTGGTCATTTTCCCCTACATGTAGCATGTAAGAAGGTATGATGCTCAACAAATTTCCAACATAAGTCCTTATTTTATGGAAGACAACCTGTTCAGAGCTATGTTCCTTCTATATTTCTCTTCCATGATTCTTTCCCTAATCTTCTCATCATCTTGCCCTTTGGGAATCCTCATTCTTCTACTTGACTTATGTGCTGCTCAATGTGGGTCCTGAGATTAATAGAAATATTATTTGTAAAATGTCAGACTGGAGGATCTGTAAAATAGAAAGGGTGGTAGAATCACTGAGAGAAAGATGGTCCCCTCACTTTTAATGTGTGAGGTCAATGTTTGTTTTGAGCTTTCGCAAAGTTTGTTTTATGAATATGTGACCCCTTGCATTGGGGAATAGATTTTCAGAAATGATTCTTCGTCTGTGTGGATTTTTCCTTTGATGAATATGAAGTTCCTTCTCCATCTATTTTGGTTGACAGTCTATTTCATTGGATATTCAAATGGTGACTCTATCTTTTTTTCATGCCACCATTTGCTTGGAATTTTTCCTAGCAATTTACTTGGAAGTAGTGTCTGTTTTTGTCAGTGTGGTGTGTTTCTTGTATGCAATAAAAATGCTGGATCCTCTTTACATATCCAGTCTGTTAACCTGTGTCTTTTTATTGTGGAATTGAGTCTATTGATGTTGAGATACATTAAAGACCAATGATTCTTAGTTCCTGTTATTTTTATTTTGGGAGGTAATATTGTGTGTGTTTATGTGTGTGTGTGTGTGTGTGTTCATGATTTTCTTTTGTGTTTGTTGTGAGATTATTACTTTGTTGTCTTTTCTTGCCTGTATTTTATGTAATGAATTTTTCCCCTCTAGTATCCTCTGTAGAGCTGGATTAGTAGCAAGATACTGTTTAAATTTGTTTTTGTCATGGAATACTTTGGTTTGCCAACTTCAGTGACAGATAATTTTGTTGGGTATAGTAGCCTGGGCTGGCCATTGTGTTCTCTTATGCTCTGTGCAACACATGTACAGGGTCTTCTGTTTTTTAATCACCCCTGTTGAGAAGTTTGGTGTAATTTTGATAGGTCTGCCTTCATATGATACTTTGTCTTTTCCCCATACAGCTTTTAATATTGTTTTTTTGTTCTGTAGATTTAGTCTTATAGTTAATATGTGAGGGAAAGATTTTCTTTTCTGTTTCAGTGTAGTTGGTGATTTGTGGTCTTTTTGTATGTTTATGGCCATCTCTTTTTTAGGTTAGGGAAGTTTTTTTATGATTTAATTGAAGATGTTTTCTGGGCCTGTAACTCTGAATTTTACCCTATTTTATTACTATTATTCAGATGTTTGATCTTTTCATCGTACTATGAATTTCCAAGATGTTTTGTATGAGTATGAGGAGCCTTTTACACTTTATATTTTCTTTGAACAGTGTGTCTATCTTTTAAGGTATATTCTATTCCTGAGATTCTCTTGTCCATCTCTTGTATTCAGCTGGTTGTGCTTGCATTGTAGTTCCTTATTTCTTTCCTAATTTTTACATTTCCATGGTTCCGGGGTTTCCTACATTTGTGATTACTTTATTGTTATTATTTCCAGTTTAGGTCTTGGAATTTTTTGATCAATTTTTTCTCTTGGTTGAAGATGTTTTCCTATATGTATTTAAGGGATTTATTTGTTTTTTCTATAAGTACTTCTAACTGTTTGCCTGTGTTTTCCTATATTTCTTTGAGAGAGTTATTTACAACTCCTTAAAGGTCTCTATCATTTTCATGAGAGGGAATTTTAGTTATGAATCTTGCTTATCAGGTGTGTTAGGGTAATTTGGGCTGGCTGTGGTTGGAGAACTGCCTTCTGATGATGTTGAATTACATTGGCTTCTGTTGCTTATGTTCTTGTGCTTGCTTTTTGTCATCTGGCTGTCTCTGGTATTAACTGACCTGGGTATCTCTGAGTGGATTCAGCCTCCTTGGAAATAGGTAAACACCTGTAACATGGTTTTGAGCAGGTCTCCTTGGAGGAAGGCAGTGCTTTCTCTTGTTTCGTACAGTCTGTTCTGTCTCTGGTCACAGGAGGCCTACTGTGTCCTTGATTTGCCTCTCTTCCTTTTTTCCCTGGTTAGGGGAGACTTCCTGTATCACTGGTTAGGGTGAACCTCCTGAGAGACAGCCAGACTTTGGTGTATTAGGGCAGGGCTTGTCTCAGTTTCAGGAGGAGATACAGATTGGTGGGCAGATGGGGCTCCCACAGAGGAGATAGATACACTCTATGCCTTCACTGACTCTTGAAAGGTAGCTCTCCTTGGCATATATTCTGCAGATATTTTAATTCAGATTTGTCAACATTACTTTCTAATCATTTTATCCTTTTTATGACATATACAATCCCCACAGCAAGTACTGTGTTTCTTAGTGAAAGTCCATCTGGAATGGCTGATGTTATACTTGAAGAATACTTTATACTACTTCATCCTACTTTGTATGTTTCAGTTATGTCTTCTGAAAGCATAGACTCTTTTGCATTCCTTTATCCTCTAAACATTTACTCTGACAGTTTACTTACCCTACATGTTGCTCATATCCTTCCTGGAAGCTTTTAAAATTTACTGAGGATGAAGAGATACCTCACTTGTCTCAGCATGTCCAGCAACAACTTCAGAACCAGGAGATTTTCTGTATTTTCTTCAAAATCTTCAAGCACTAGACTTTCTCCTTTCTTGGAAAAAGTCAAGCAGTATATCCAGCTTCCCATTATTCCATTCAGATGTTTGGTGTGTCTTCTCAGTTTACACAAGCTACAGCCTCAGTCAAGTCTCCATCATATCTCTGCTATGCTTCAGTCTCAATTTTAGTTCGCTAATGTTGTGTGCAGTTTAAGGCTATCAGATTTTCTCTGGGACCAGCTGAGCTACCAGCCCCCAACTGACTTCCCTTTTGTTTTTACCAGCTGTAGCTCTGGGAGGTGATAATTCTACCAGCTCCTACCTGGCTTCCTTGAATCCATGGACAACACACACACACATACACACACACACACACACACACACACAAATGCCTATGCACAAGCATATGTACACACACAGACACACACACACACACACACACACACACACACACACAGTTTATTCCTTTCCATTTTTTTATTCTATATAATTTTTATTTATATTTCAAATGATTTACCCTTTTCTTCCTTTCCAATTCATCTACCTGGCACAACTGCTGGGTGCTGATGTCTTTCACCTGGCAAAGTGTGCCCTTTTCAATTCATTGTCTCCATCTCTTCGCCTACCCTAAACTTCAGTGGCTATTCCCAACCAACCTCTGTGAAGTGGCCACAGACACCAGCTCCCCTTGAGACCTCATACAGTTGTTATGTTCTTTCTCCAAATATGCTAGAAACCCCCCTCTCCTTCTTTGAATCTGCCTTTTCATCCTGATATGTGGAAAATATGCCTGCATTTTTTCCCAGAAATTGGCCCCTGGCTTCTCTTACTGACAAATAATGAAACAGTTGAGGAGAACAGGACCATCTGAATTTCCCTCCTTCAGTCTAGAGATCAGGTATGGCAAATTGTCCTGATCATGTAACCTATCTGCCTACTGCTTGTTATGGTGCAAATCCCCAAGGCTTACAATCTTATAGTAGATAGATGTTACAGACATATCATTTCTTGACAGTCACACATGTGACATATATCTGGATTACCCCACATGTTTATCCAAATGACTAGAAATGCTGGTAAGCATTAGTTAACTAATTGCCTAGAATCATTTTCTATAGCAAGACATTGCTAATGTTAAAAACAATTAACATTCCTGATTGCACTTTGGTTCCTTTAAAATTTTGTGCCATCTTTAGTATTATACATATAATTGGCCTCTCTTACATTCCCCAAAGGCCAAAAATTCTAAGTGGGTCTTTTAAAGTGTTTCTTGGAAAGAAAAGGAATTGTACATATACCTGCCTACTCCTAAAAATCTTCTCAATTTTAATTCATTTACATTTTTTGAGATTTGATCGACAAAGATTAACTGCTGCAGAGAATTTATGGCAGATATGCTCCAGATATAGAGGTGTTTATAGAAAGATCTTTCTATAGGGAAACAGTGTGGTCCTGACTCTGTGCTTAGGTAGGGAATTAGATATATTTGAGTTTTCCCAGATGCAGCTCATGAAGCAGCTTGGGTATCAAAGCACCTTTTCAGACATTCCTATTATTCCTCTTCTGTACTATGCATGCCAGAAACTGGGAATGCAGATGATGATAAGTTTGAAGTCTGGTTGGTCATACTCCCAACTTGATGATAGGTTAAATGTCTCACTGCAGATAAAAAATTGTGTGCTCTATGAGACAAGGCAGCCTGTTACTTACATTCAATTAATTTTTAGCAATTCTGGCATTACTTTCTGCTACTTCCATGGAAGGTGATGAAGTCTACTGGGCCTATGAATCTGACATCCACTTTGACACATAGACACTTAAGAAGGCTACTTACTAATGATATGATATTTACTGAGCAATGCTGATGTTTCAGTGCTCTATCTGCACTGAAATATCATGAATTAGTTGCATTTTCATTGTTATATCAGTATGGATGTTCTCATTTGAGTGAGTGGTAAGGACCATTATTTTAGTATCCATGTGGGATTAAGGATAGAGTTTTTCAAACATCACCAACTTATTCCTCACCTGAGTTTTCTAGTTTCTGATCAATTCCAATTATCCATTGGATAGACAATGCCCAAAACATGGTGAGATTTCTATGCTTTGGTTCAGAATAAAATTCTCCTTAAATGGCATACTCCATGGTTCAACAGTATTCCTTGTCTCTTAGTAGATAGATGATCCTAGATGTGCTCACCTCATCTGATTAAAGATAACTTCTTAGAACCAGCCCATTGGATATTTCCTATTATACCATAGTCAATGGAATGGGTGAAAAGGACCTTAGGCTGTTAGATGTACACCTGGATAATGAGATGATCTATTTAAACAAGGACAAACCATGCCATAGACATCATTTTATATTTTACCTTACCTATTCTATCAACCCTCCATATATTGAAGTGAGTGAGAATCTCCCTATGCAAGAGAGTGAGGGACACTTAAAAATTACTTGGGTCAGTTTTATTATTTCTGTGAAAATTTCTCTGATCATTCAGGCCTTATTTTACTTCAACACCCTTCTTTTGATATGGTTCCTGTGCACCTTAATGGCACATTAAGTATGGTGATTTTGATTAACACATTCTCTGTGAACTACATTAGGATTTTACTAAAAAGTATTTCTAGATCACATTTTAACCATAACTTTTGCAGTACTAATAACAGTCAAACCAGAGGCTGCTGTCAGAATGGCCCTTGTCCTGCAAGTGTATACTGCCCATTTGTGTGTGTGTGTGTGTGTGTTAAAACAAAATTACTTTATTTGTCAAATACTAACAAAAATAATATCTCAAATATGAGCATCATAACAATTTTGCAACTTTCTTGTATATATACTTTACATCCGTGTTTCTAGGTTTTCAGTACTTAAAGTTCCACAGCTGCATCTTTTTTTTCTTTTTTTTTTTAATTTTTTTATTCGGTATATTTTTTATTTACATTTCAAATGATTTCCTCTTTCCTAGCCCCCCCCCCCCATTCCCAGAAAGTCCCGTAAGCCCCCTTCTCTCCTCCTGTCCTCCCACCCACCCCTTCCCACTTCCCCGTTCTGGTTTTGCCGAATACTGTTTCATTGAGTCTTTCCAGAACAAGGGGCCACTCTTCCTTTCTTCTTGTACCTCATTTGATGTGTAGATTATGTTTTGGGTAATCCAGGTTTCTAGGTTAATATCCACTTATTAGTGAGTGCATACCATGATTCAGCTTTTGAGTCTGGGTTATCTCACTTAGTATGATGCTCTCTAGGTCCATCCATTTGCCTAAGAATTTCATGAATTCATTGTTTCTAATGGCTGAATAGTACTCCATTGTGTAGATATACCACATTTTTTGCATCCACTCTTCTGTTGAGGGATACCTGGGTTCTTTCCAGCATCTGGCAATTATAAATAGGGCTGCTATGAACATAGTAGAGCATGTATCCTTATTACATGGTGGGGAATCCTCTGGGTATATGCCCAGGAGTGGTATAGCAGGATCTTCTGGAAGTGAGGTGCCCATACTGCCCGTTTTGTTAACCAGCTTTTTTATAATAGCTCTGTAGCTTCGTCATCAGAAGAAGAAATGTATAAACCCCAGAATTTAAATGTTTTAAACATTGGGTGGTTTACCTAGGAGATTCTAGGATATCAGTTACAATTACTGTTATGTTGGCTTTGGATACCTTTATGTTTCTCTTCGAAGTAATGAGGGGGCAAGTGAGAATTGAAATGGGGTAGAAGTATATATCATTTGCAGTCAATATAGCATCAGGATAATGTTAGACTTCCTAAACATCAATCAAATTGTTAAAAACCTGTGCCAAGTTCGATGCACATTCAATTTCTCTTTAGATGTTACTAAAGATATATTACACAGTCTGTAAACATGTAACATCTTTGTCATCTCTGTATATTTGTTGAGTAGCATCATCAAATTTCTTATGTTGGAATGCTTTGATAGTATTAGGAGGCCTTTTCTAGTGTAAGGGACATCTGGGGCTTTTAAATATTTAGGTACAAATTACTCATCTGGCTATAACATCTAAAAATTGTGGTACTATTTGATCCATACTGGTAAAAAGTTCTTCCAGACAACATAGTCAAAGTCCAAACAGAAGAGTCTGTACAGAAAATACAAACAGTTCCCGTTATTTCCAGGAACAGATTTCACAAGGCTCTGTCTCAATCTGGCGCTATGTCCTCTAAGCAGTCAAGGATGAAATTTCTGGGATTCAAAACTTTCTTTCAGTCCATGGTTATCCCAACAAGTGTATTTCAAATACATAAAGAAGTTATCAAAAATGTTGGGGGAAGTTATTGCTTTTTAAAGTGAGGTCTAAAAGTGTGGAATTCTTTGGACCTTAAACCCTCATTTTAGAAGAATCATGATCTATTCAAGATCTAACGTTGGTCTGTTGTTAAAAATAATATGCCAGAACTCCATCTTTAGAAAGCATACACAAAATGTTTATGTAAATAAACATTTCAAAATTGTCTGTATGTGTGTACATGTACATGTATTTGTATATATGCATGCATTTACACATATTACACACTACACACACTACAACTAAGTATTTTCATATTTGTGAAATCATGCTTTTATTAATAATTTTGTATAAATTTGCTTCTGTTTTGAGAAACAAAACTCATGATATGGTTAAACATCTGTGGTTCATAGGAATTATCTAGTCTCCCATATTCCAGTTTCTTAGAGCTATACACAGGGTCCTATTTTGTAGTGAAAAGGAGTAAAGCCAAATCTTCATTTAGGTGTCAAAGCCTTGGCTGCTATGTTGGAAATGAGAACACGGTTAAAGAGTTCTGTTAAGAATTCAAGTACGTGCATATTCCTCAAAAGAACTAATATGACTCTTGATAGCAATGTGCCAGAGCTACTCAACAAGTAGAGTAAATAATGTTACTGAAATCTAATTCAAATTGGTTGGGTGCCACTCAGTGGACTTATATATATGATCCTTTTAATAATGATTAGGAATAATTGTAATTTTCAGGAATCTGTACTGAAAAAGAAACCCAAGTCTTTTATTTTTGCACAATTTACACATCACCATTTTGGCAGCAGGCCTTGGTGTGTCCAGATCGAGGGTTACCCCTTGACCTGACAAAAACCTGTAGTCACCAACTCAAGTCAATAAATTCCAGGGATATCCTGGCAGTGATGTTGGTGTAGCAGAAACAATTTTAAAAGCTGAAAACTTTAGCATTTCATTGCAATGGCTACTTGTACTGGTGAACTGACACAGGGTTTCTTAACATGCATGAAAATGACAGTCACTGAAGCAAAGTAAGGAGCTTAACATCACTCACCCTCCTGTAGAAAAGCATTGTCCCAATAAAAGGCAGAGGCTTGGGGCCAGGAATCCCTAGCTTTTTAAAATGTCCATGAGTAGAAGTTCCATAACTAAAATATGAAGGAGAAAACCAGGTCACGGGCATGCTAACACATACACATATATGAATACACAGATTCATATGCACATGTATAGGTATTGATATATGTACATATATATTCACACAGGTACTAATTTATGTATATCGTTGACTCAATATATATGAGTATATTAGTGTGTATATATATTTCTGTGCGTATATATTCTTGGATGCAAATATTGGCAGTTACTAGAATATATTCAGTGAGGACACAGGCGTGCAGAACTTAACATAAACTCTTAGAGCAATAATACCCTTCACATCCCAGCTTAGCATAGACTTTTTAGGTTAATATTTGATGTTTCTAATTCTAGAGTTAATAAGTAATACAACTTTATAAGCTAGAGCTTGAATGTTACTAAGTGTCTCACATACTTAGAAAGTAAGCACAGATAACCACTATGAGTAACCTGAATGCAAGATTCACAAGATCCCTTGTGAATGTTATATAAGCAGTGAACGTTGAGACATTAGAGGAACTTTCTGAGTTGTAATATCTCACAGTCTGCAAACTGTTCAGAGATGCAAACATGTAGTTATTGGGAAGGAGAGCAGCCTCAGCAGTTAAGAATATTTGCTGCTCTTTCAGCGGTACCAGGTTCTGTACCACACACACACACTCACACACACACACACACACACACACACACACACTCCAACTCACAGCATGTTATAATCCCAGTACCTGGGAATCAAGTACCTTTTTCTGACATTCATATTTATCACACATCTATCTAGGCAAAACAATAATGTGTATGAATTTAAAGATACAGTAGTTGGAAGTCACCATTTGTTCAGATATGGTGGTTTGTTGCTACAGATGCCTTTGAACCATTCATGCCCATGGAAGCAATATTTAAAACAAATTACTGTCATAGCATCATAAACTTTAGTCTCTCCAAGGTATCCTTGGTGACATGGTCATCAGATGTTTTCTTCCATTTTCCCAAGAATAGTTGAACACCACCATGAGTTACCCAAATGATATTATTACTACATAAGTCATCATATATCTGTCTTATTTCTTCCAAGGCTTTCTGTACTGAGTACACTACCTAAATGCCCTTAATTAACTGACATTGTAACCCAGCCATCTATATTGAAAACACTTTCTGGACAGACAGGCTACAGGCAGAATAATCTTTAACATCTCAGGTGTAGACATTGTGAGTTCTATATCTTAAAAAATTGCTATACTAATGTGACAAATTACAGACCAATAACACAAAACCATCAAGATAAATAGTTGAATAACCATTTCGAGCTCGGTCTTCAGTCTCACAACACTGGCTCCTAAACAAGAGTTGAGACAGTATGGCTGAAAAGATCAGTGAGATAAATGATTTAGTTTACAGTAGATTTCTTTTATCATCTCTGGCAGTATGAGTTTTCATTGGATGATAACTTTTGTTTTCCAAAAGGGAATAAGGGCCTAAGAATCATCCCAACTATTGGAATACAAAGAGGAGTCTGAGCGTTTACTCACAGGTAGAGCAGCACGAGGATAGTTGACAACATTGCCCATGTTTCCATGGAAAAGTTTGGAACCAGGTCCATTGCTTTTATTTCAACAAATCTATTCTCTGACTTTTCCTAGCAGGTAAGGCCTTGATTTCCCCTTCTGCATCCAGCTGTATATCTGTGCTGCAAATCAGTAGTATTTATGTGCTAGGGCAGTAGGTGGAACAATCAATATTGTCAGTTCAACAATGAACTTTGTATTCTAAGTACTGAAGCATGAATTTACTCTTTACTTGTTGGTTAACAATTGTTCATTAAAACTGACATTTTAACTTTTTTCTAGGTATTTTCTGCAGGTTTTGTACATATTTATTAACTAAATCTATGCTCTCAGTAGACCAAAGATTATGAATATTTTAAATAAAAATTATAGTAATGTAATTGATGCTAAATTTCCATTCTGTATTTATGTAGTCTCCTTCATTGTAAAGTTCATTAAATATTCGTACACAAGCTCCATTTGTAAATGTTTATGCACATAAACCTTCCATATCTCTGGAACACTTTAAATACCTTAAAATGTGAAGTATCACATTTCATAACAAAATTTGACAAAATGCCACCATAAATAAATATATAAATTCATCCTCAGATAAACTACAATGTCTCATGCATTTCTTTCTTTTTTCTGGTTTTTTTTTTTGTTTTTTTTTCCAGACAGGGTTTCTCTGTGTAGCTCTGGCTGTCCTGGAACTCACTCTGTAGACAAGCCTGGCCTCAAACCCAGAAATTTGCATGCCTCTGCCTCCCAAGTACTGGGATTAAAGGCATAAGCCACCACCACCTGGCTCATGCATTTCTTTCTTGTTTTTTTTCTTAATTTTCTTTTTTGTACATATTCTTCTTACACTATGCCATTATTAATGGATATTGCTCACTATTGCATTGCAATCCCAGTGTCTTGATACACAGACAGCATTCAAAACAACAATAAGCATACCATAGAAATAAATCTTTCTTTAAAAAAAATAAAAATGTGATTTTGTGAACCTATTTTATTTTAATATTTTTATACTGTTATTTTCTTTCATTTCCATAGTAATCTACATACTGTGCATCCCCCATAGCTGAGGAAGTATGACATACTATAGTTTGTACTTCTGAAAAAGCATCACATTCACACTCTACTTGTACCTCCAGTGAATCCATCAAATGAGGCATTTTTAACAACATAATCAGCATTATTACTAATTACAGAGATTATAAAACACCACTCACCAATTCTTCCCATTTTTACTTGCATGCATCTGGTGCTTGGTTTTTCAGCACTGACTAGAGTAAAGGGTATGTATCCTTGGTGCAGCATAATCACTTCTTAGTCATTTTGCTGGGTTTTTTTATTCCAAATTTTTGTTATTGTAATAGTGGTGGTGATGGATATTTTTTGTTAGTTACTATTACCAGATCATGTAAAATTTCTACTATATTTTGTACAGTGAAAAAAGTTTTTCTTCTGAGACTCATTAGATAAGTCATAGATTTCCTCATAAAGTTCCATAGAACATGCTTCTATCCATAAATTGAAGACAAATGAAGAAATCTTCTGAATTAATAATTCATAGTGTGTAGTTTGACTTTCCGATGTTCCTTGTTCAGATTTTGCCTGACATGAAGTGAAAAAAAAAACAATTTTTTCATGAGTACCTATTCCAAGAACATACCTAAGGCATGTAAAGAATAATGAATCCCTGTAGAAATGTAACAGGAAACTACTGGCAGAGAAGAATTATCCTTGAACCAAAGAACAATTGGGAACCTTGAAAATACTCTGCAAGAAGAATAGGCGTGTTATCCCATGAAATCTTAATGCGTGCCCATTTCCCAGGTCTCTGGAATGTCCAAGAGATGCCCCCATATCTGATTTCCCATCTCTTTCCCCATGCTCTCCCTACACTTGATCTGCCTACTCCTTATCCCTTTTCCTGCTGCTCTTAAGGTCAACCAGTTGAGTTCCCAAGCCCTAAGTTTCTGCTTGCTATGTTCCCATGCAGTTATGCAGTCATGTGGTCTGCCCTAACCTCTTCATACTTCACATTACAGGTACACAATGTAGCAACAACTCCAGACATGTGCAGACATTGGTGACCACCACGTGAAACCACTATACCCAGTTTCCTGACTGGGAAAATCCAATAATAACAAGCATAACCCTACCCCATATTCCATTTTCCTGGCCACTGCTCTGCCTTTATCCTTGAAGGATTTTGGTGGCTGAGACAATTAGATGACTGCAACTATCAGGGACCACCAGCTCTACCTCCTTCGCTGGAGGCCTGCTCCTTTTGGGTGCAATAGTGAAAAAGTAGAAGTGGTTCATTCCAGCTGTTGTGCCTGTCCCAGCAGACTGGCTGTCCATGAACTGGAAGGCAATGGCAGACCCGTTTATATCTCATGGAGATTCTATCTCTGAACTCCACAATCTCTTTATCCAGCTCACCAGGTTCCCACTGGTGAGTTGTACCATGCCAACCCATTGCTTCAAATCCCCCACAGCCTTTGTGGAGCACCTCAGGAAAATCCATGCTTGGCTGCCATACCTTTCTCTCTTGAACCCAAACAGGGCACCATTTGAAGATAGACACAATACAAACAGTTCAGAAACAATGGTAACTCAATTTCTGGGCACAACAACTAAAACCTAATACTGTAAGCCTTATTAAAACCTGACCCCTCTGGTGTATAATTCCTGCTGATCCTCCATGATAAGAGGATTCTGTAGTAGTTACATTGTACCCCTCTGTTGACCCAGATTCAGAAAAGCCTTACTCTCTCCTGCTTCCTGTATTCTTTCATCCAACCCAGAAGTCCTACCTACTAGTCTAGTGGTTGGCTTTATTATTAATTTGGGGATTTGTTCAAAAGAAGAGCTCCAGGCCTACCCAGGACAACTAGCAGGCTGAAGCATTTAGACTCAACTACATTTGCCTGCATCCCTGGAATCCTAGAGCCACTATGGGCAACCAAATCTATTTGCAATATCAGAGGCCTATTGATATCAGGAACTAGCAGCTCTACCTATTGAGGCTTTCTTTTACTGTCTATTATAATGCTAAATGTTGGCCCCCAAACCTTTAAGTCTGCAAATAGATCCTGTGATCCTGTCTCCAATATAGAAATGCAGACACCTAATAGCTAAGCAAAAGAGACATAAGTGGGTTTAGGTTTCACAATCTTGGGGAATAGTGGGATGAAGAGAATAAAGAAGGTGTGGGAGAAGGTAGGAGAAGCTGGCATTGGTTAGGGGTCAAGATTCTATGGCCCCCAGAAATGCCCAGTTGGAGTTTAGTTCAACCCAGAGAGAACATGGTAAACAGTACATAATAACTTACTTTTATGGACAAAAAGTAGATTCTAATAGCATGGAGAGTAGGCTGCTGCCCAACTAACATGTTTCTTAAGGCTTACTATAAGTGATCAAAATCATATATTGAAAAGGAAGATACAATAACTGATATTAAGGAAATTCAAAAAAGTCATTAGGTCTTACTTCAAAAGCCTGTATTCAAAAAATTGGAAACTATTAATGAAATTGATCATTTTCTAGAAATATATTGCTTACCAAAGATAAATCAAGATCAGGTAGGTCATTTTGGTGATTCTTCAGAAAACTGGGAGCAGTTGTGACTCAAGATTCCTGGGCATATAGCCAAAACATTCTTTAATATACCACAAAGACACTGTTCAACTATGTTCGTAACAAATGAAAATTATCACAAAAAGGAAACAACTGAGATATTTCTCAGCTGAAGAATGGGTTAAAATGTGGTACATCTGTACAATGAAATACTATTTAGCTATTAAATACCAAGACATCATAAATTTTGCATGCAAATGGTTGGAACTTGAGAATATCATCCTGAATAAGGTAACCCAGTTACATAGTATTTAATCATTTATAATTCCATATTTGCCCTAAAATGCTGGAATCATGTTACATTCTATACACCAAAAACTACTAAACAAGAACGTCCAAGTTAGGAAGCTTGAACCTGACATAGAAGTAGGAATAAAATAGTCATAAGATGCAGATGTAGGGAGGAATCTGGGAGGGAGGGGAATGTGGTCAGAAATGGGGCACTCATGATCAGGTATGGAGGACCAGAGAGATGGTTATTGGCCATAAAAATTAATGGAAATCTACAGCTGACATTGTGAGAAGGTGAGTGGCATCTACAGGATGGGACAGAGATCTGGGTAAAAGTGGCATCCCAGAATCAATGTTGGTGGTCTTTTGCCTGACTCACTACATCGGAGATATGGAACCTGACGAGTCCACCTGAAGGAATGGCCAACTAACAATGGGCCCAACTTTCGCTCCATCTCATGGGCAAGCACCTAATAATGATACTCTATCAGGATTGCAGACAGGAGCATGTAGTTCTCTGAGAAACTCTACCCATCAGACAGATACATATGCCTACAGCCAAACACTGGATGGAGCTTGGGGATTATTATGGAAGAGTGGGAAGAAAGATTCCCTGCCCAGAAGGGGATAGGAATACAAACAAAGGCAATTAACCTGGACCTTTTTTTGTTCTCAGAGTCTGAACCATCAACCAAAGTACATACATGGGCTGGATCAAGATATCCCTACACAAATGTAAGAGATGTGCAGTTTCATCTATGTGTGGATCACAAAAAACTTGAATTGGGGCTATCTTAAAAGCTGTTGTCTGTATGTGGTATATGGTATATGTTCTACTACATGGTCTGTCTTGTCTCTCCTCACTGGAAGAGGAAGCACCAAGTCTCCCAGAGACTTAAAGTGCCAGAATAGGGGATGCCCGGGGTTCACCATATCAGAGGAGAAGGGTGGGGCTGGTTAAATGAATGTGGGAGGAGTTGACCAGCAGTGAGCAGGATGTAAAAATTATTAAAATATGGTGAGAGGGAAGCTTCATCCACATGATTAACAACTCCATCAAACAATACCTTTATTCAACACCATGCTTTATTGAGAAACACTGAGATTTTCCTATCAAGAAATGATTTTCAAATTTCTTTTTTCTTTTGCACAGCAATTGCTTTTTTTTAAATTTATTGATATATTTATTTACATTTCAAATGATTTCCCCTTTTCTGGGCCCCCACTCCCCAAAGTTCCATCAGCCCCCTTCCCTCCCCCTGTTTTCCCATCCAACTCTTCCCACTACCATGTTCTGATTTTGCTCTATACTGCTTCACTGAGTCTTTTCAGAACAAGGGGCCACTCCTCCATTCTTCTTGTACCTCATTTGATGTGTGGATTAAGTTTTGGATATTCCAGTTTTCTAGGTTAATATCCACTTATTCGTGAGTGCATACCATGATTCATCTTTTGAGTCTGGGTTACCTCACTTAGTATGATGTTCTCCAGCTCCATCCATTCAGCCATTAGAAACAATGAATTCATGAAATTCTTAGGCAAATGAATGGATTTTCAAATTTCTATACTCACATTTTACTATATCTTATATGGAGTCTATCTATTGCAGTGAAAAAAAACTGAATTAAATGCACACATGTTTTACTGGAAATGCAATAATTTTTTCATATTCAAGTGATGTCATAAAGTATGTGGAATATAGAAGGGTTATTTATAAAAATTAAAGGAAGTCATAATTGACCAAACTACTCTACAACTAGTGAATAAGCAATCATAAGCAGGACCCTGAGAAAATTGTTGGAGATGGGGTGGTAAGACTGTTAGAGCCAAAAGGAGTGCCATGAAAGTCTACACTCTGGGAAAGCTATTGTTATTGAACCCATGAATTAATGATTAATGTGGTTATTTCTCTAGATCTGTAGAATATCAATCCAATTAAAAATTTATCATTGAATATACAGTGGATCTCGATGCCACCACATCTACTTGAAGATTTAATGATAGTTGTATGAGCAGTTTTTAGTCCATCTACATCGTTCCACAGGGGTGCACCAGTTGCAGAGGTCATAAGAGGACATTGAAATTACAGATATGTTTTAGGTATCATATGTCGACTGGGAATTGAACCCCAGTCTTCAATAACAGGCAGTATTCTTTTTTTCTTCCTCAGATCTTGACTTTATTTGGAAATAGGTATCACAGTAAAGAGTGGGATGGGTCTCAATCAAAATGGCCAGTGTCCTTATAGAAGGTAGCTTTGCATACAAGGCACAAATAATCAGCAAGAATGTCACATGAATGTGAATGTTACACTACAAATGAGGGGGGTGGCCTAGAGCAGATCTTTCCCACTCTAACCTCAGAGGGAACGGAACCTTTGGATTCCTTGGTTTTAGATCTCTGGCTTTCAGGACATATATATTTCTGTTGTTGAAGTTACCCAGCTGAAGTACTGTGTTACACAGTTTTACAAATCAATACAATCATACTCAGAAGACTGTGCTTCATAGAGCAGCATTTGTTTTGTCAGTCTTAAGACAGCCATGATCTCTTTTCCATTTTGATAAAATTATCTTCTTAATCCCAGACACACTGATTTTTTCTAGCATTACTCAGAATATTCTTTTTTGAAAATGAATGACACATGCCATTTCCATATTTTATTGTTTTGTCACCAATTATCACAAATTCAAGGATAAGCACAGCACGGTCTCAGTAGATCAGGCTCTTCTATGCAGTTTAACTTGGAACTCTGCTCAAGGATTTCACATTTCTTTCTTTTTTTATTTTATAATTTTTTGTTTACATTCCAAATGCTTTCCCTTTCCATGTTCCACCCTCCCCATATGTGCCATAATCCCTCTTCTCTCCACCCATTCTCCAATCACCTCCTTCCTTTTTCTCTGTCTTGCTAATCCCCTACAATGCTGGATCAAGCCTTTCCATGATCAGGGCCCTCTCCTTACTTCTTCATGGGAGTCATTTGATATGCTTATTGTGTCTTGAGTATTCAGAGCTTCTGGGCCAATTAATATCCACTTATTAGTGATTGCATTCCATGTGTATTCTTTTTTGATTGTGTTACCTCACTTAGAATGATATTTTGCATTACCAAACATTTGCCTAAAAATTTCATTGATTTTAATTGCTGAGCAGTATTCCATTGTGTAAATATACCACAATTTCTATACCCATTCCTCGATTGATGAACATCTCTGTTTTTTCCAGCTTCTGGCTATTATAAATAAGTCTGCTATGAACATCGTGGAGTATGTGTCCTTATTGCATGCCAGGGAATCCTCCAGGCATATGGCCAGCAGAGGTATAGCTGGTTCCTCCGTGTCATGTCCAGTTTTCTGAGGAAATGCTGGACTGATTTCCATAGTGGTTGTGTCATCTTGCAATCTCACCAGCAGTGGAGGAGTGTTCTTCTTTCTCCACATCCTCACCAACACCTGCTGTCTCCTGAGTTTTTAATCTTAGCCATTCTGACTGGTGTGAGGTGAAATCTCAGGTTTTTTTTTTTTTTTTTTTTTTGCATTTCCTTAATGACTAATGATGTTGAACATTTCTTAAGGTGATTCTCAGCCATATGTATTTCTTCAGGTGAAAATTCTTTGTTTAACTCTGTACCCCATTTTAATAAGGTTAATTGGTTCCCTGGAGTCTAACTTCTTGAATTCTTTGTATATATTGGATATTAGCCCTCTGTCGGATGTTGGGTTGGTGAAGATCTTTTCCCAATTTGTTGGTTGCCATTTTGTCCTTTTGACAGTGTCCTTTGCCTTACAGAAACTGTAATTTTATGAAGTCCCATTTGTCAATTCTTGATCTTAGAGCATAAGCTATTGGTGTTCTGTTCAGGAACTTTTCCCCTGTGCCCATGTCCTCAAGGGTCTTCTCCAGTTTCTTTTCTATTAGTTTCAGTGTGTCTAGTTTTACGTAGAGGTCCTTGATCCACTTGGAGTTGAGCTTAGTACAAGGAGACAAGAATGGATCAATTCGCATTCTTCTGCATGCTGAGTTCCAATTGAACCAGCACCACTTGTTGGAAAGGCTATCTTTTTTTCACTGGATGCTTTCAGCTCCTTTGTTGAAGATCAAGTCACCATAGGTGTGTGGATTCATTTCTGGGTCTTCAAATTTATTCCATTGGTCCACTTGTCTGTCACTGTGCCAAAACCATGCAGTTTTTAACACCATTTCTCTGTAGTATTCCTTGAGATCTGGGACACTGATTCCCCCAGAAGTTCTTTTACTGTTGAGAATATTTTTAGCTATCCTGGGTTTTTTGTTATTCCAGATAAATTTGATAATTGCTGTTTCTATTTCTATGAAGAATTGTGTTGGGATTTTGATGGGGATTCGGTTGAATCTGTATATTGCTTTTGGCAAGAAGGCCATTTTAACTATATTAATCCTGCCAATCCACGAGCATGGAAGATTTTTTTCATTTTCTGAGGTCTCCTTCGACTTCCTTCTTCAGATCTCTGAAATTCTTCTCATACAGATCTTTTATTATTTTGGTTAGGGGCACACCAAGATACTTTATATTGTTTGTGGCTATTGTGAAGGGTGTCTTTTTCCTAACTTCTTTCTCAGCCTGCTTATCCTTTGAGTATAGGAAGACAATTGATTTGCTTGAGTTTATTTTATTTTATTTATTTATTTATTTATTTATTTATTTATTTATTTATTATTTAATTTTGTTAGCTCCCATCCACGATTTGACTTTGATTCATTTTTTTCAATTTGTAACATTTTGTGTTTTTTAATTTATTAGAAAAAAATTTATTTACATTTCAAATACTTTTGCCTTTTTTGGCTCCCCACTCCCTGAAAGTCCCATAAGCCCTCTTCCTTCCCCCTATTCCTCCATTCACTTTTCCCCACTTCCCTGTTCTGGTATTCCCCTATACTGATGCATTGAGACTTTTCAGAACCAGGGGCAACTCCTCTGTTCTTCTTGGACATCATTTAACATGTGGATTATGTCTTGGTTATTCCAAGTTTCTAGGCTAGTGTCCACTTATCAGTGAGTGCATACCATGATTGATCTTTTGAGATTGGGTTACCTCACTTAGTATAACATTCTCCAGCTCCATACATCTGTCTGAGAATTTCATGGATTCATTTTTTTCTAATGGCTGAATAGTACTCCATCATGTACATATACCACATTTTTTTGTATCCATTATTCCGTGATGGACACATGGGTTCTTTCCAGCTTCTGGCTATTACAAATAGGGCTGCTATAAACATACTGGAGTATGTGTCTTTATTGCATGCTGGGGAATCCTCTGGGTATATGCCCAGGAGTGGTATAGCAGGGTCTTCTGGAAGTGTCATGCCCAGATTTCTTAGGAACCGCCAGACTGATTTCCAAAGTGGTTGTACCATCTTGCAATCCCACAAGCAGTGGAAGAGTGTTCCTCTTTTTCCATATCCTCCCCAACACCTGCTGTCTCCTGAGTTTTTAACCTTAGCCATTCTGACTGGTGTGAGGTGAAATCTCGGGGTTGTTTTGATTTGTATTTCCCTAATGATTAATGATGTTGAACATTTCTTAAGGTGTTTCTCAGCCATCCAGAGTTCTTTATGTGAAAATTCTTTGTTTAGCTCTGTACCCCACTTTTGAATAGGGTTATTTGGTTCTCTGGGGTCTACCTTCTTGTGTTTTTGTATATATTAGATATTAGCTCGCTGTCAGATTTAGGGTTGGTGAAGATCCTTTCCTAATTTGTTGGTTGACATTTTGTCCTTTTGACAGTGTCCTTTGCCTTACAGAAACTCTGTAATTTTATGAGGTCCCATTTGTCAATTCTTTTTTTTTTAATTTTTTTATTCGATATAATTTATTTACATTTCAAATGATTTCCCCTTTTCTAGCCCCCCTCCCCAAAAGTCCCGTAATCCCCCTTCTCTTCCCCTGTCCTCCCTCCCACCCCTTCCCAGTTCCCTGTTCTGGTTTTGCCGAATACTGTTTCACTGAGTCTTTCCAGAACCAGGGACCACTCCTCCTTTCTTCTTGTATCTCATTTGTTGTGTGGATTATGTTTTGGGTATTCCAGTTTTCTAGGTTAATAACCACTTATTAGTGAGTGCATACCATGATTCACCTTTTGAGTCTGGGTTACCTCACTTAGTATGATGCTCTCTAGCTCCATCCATTTGCCTAAGAATTTCATGAATTCATTGTTTCTAATGGCTGAATAGTACTCCATTGTGTAGATATACCACATTTTTTGCATCCACTCTTCTGTTGAGGGATACCTGGGTTCTTTCCAGCATCTGGCAATTATAAATAGGGCTGCTATGAGCATAGTAGAGCATGTATCCTTATTACATGATGGGGAATCCTCTGGCTATATGCCCAGGAGTGGTATAGCAGGATCTTCTGGAAGTGAGGTGCCCAGTTTTCGGAGGAACCGCCAGACTGATTTCCAGAGTGGTTGTACCAATTTGCAACCCCACCAGCAATGGAGGAGTGTTCCTCTTTCTCCACACCCTCTCCAACACCTGCTGTCTCCTGAATTTTTAATCTTAGCCATTCTGACTGGTGTAAGATGAAATCTTAGGGTTGTTTTGATTTGCATTTCCCTAATGACTAATGAAGTTGAGCATTTTTTAAGATGCTTCTCCGCCATCCGAAGTTCTTCAGGTGAGAATTCTTTGTTTAACTCTGTACCCCATTTTTTTTAATAGGGTTGTTCGGTTTTCTGGAGTCTAACTTCTTGAGTTCTTTGTATATATTGGATATTAGCCCTCTATCTGATGTAGGATTGGTGAAGATTATTTCCCAATTTCAAGACTCTGAAGAAAGAAATGGAAGAAGACCTCAAAAAATGGGAAAACCTCCCATGCATATGGATCGGTAGAATCAATATAGTTAAAATGGCCATTTTGCCAAAAGCAATATACAGATTCAATGCAATACCCATCAAAATCCCAACTCAATTTTTCACAGAGTTAGAAAGAGCAATTATCAAATTCATCTGGAACAACAAAAAACCCAGGATAGCTAAAACTATTCTCAGCAACAAAAGAAAATCTGGGGGAATCAGTATCCCTGACCTCAAGCAATACTACAGAGCAATAGTGTTAAAAACTGCATGGTATTGGTACAGTGACAGGCAGGAGGATCAATGGAACAGGATTGAAGATCCAGAAATGAACCCACACACTTATGGCCACTTGATCCTCAACAAAGAGGCTGAAAACATCCAATGGAAAAAAGATAGCCTTTTCAACAAATGGTGCTGGTTCAACTGGAGGTCAGCATGCAGAAGAATGCGAATTGATTCATCCTTGTCTCCTTGTACGAAGCTCAAATCCAAATGGATCAAGGACCTCCACATAAAGCCAGACACTCTGAAGCTAATAGAAAAGAAACTGGGGAAGAACCTTGAGGACATCGGTACAGGGAGAAAGTTTCTGAACAGAACACCAATAGCGTATGCTCTAAGAGCAAGAATTGACAAATGGGACCTCATAAGGTTACAGAGTTTCTGTAAGGCAAAGGACACCATCAAGAGGACAGATCGGCAATCATTTGTCAATTCTTGATCTTAGAGCATAAGCTATTGGTGTTCTGTTCAGGAACTTTTCCCTTGTGCCCATGTCCTCAAGTGTCTTCCCCGGTTTCTTTTCTATTAGTTTCAGTGTGTCAGGTTTTATGTGGAGGTCCTTGATCCACTTGGAGTTTAGTTTAGTACAAGGAGACAAGAATGGATCAATTAGCATTCTTCTGCATGCTGACCTCCAGTTAAACCAGCACCATTTGTTGAAACGGCTATCTTTTCCCCACTGGATGTTTTCACCTTTTTTGTTGAAAATCAAGTGACCACAGGTGTGTGGGTTCATTTCTGCGTCTTCAATCCTATTCCATCCATCTACTTGCCTGACATTGTACCAATACCATGCAGTTTTTTTCACTATTGCTTTGTAGTAATGTTTGAGGTCTGGGATACTGATTCCCTCAGAAATTCTTTTACTGTTGAGAATAGTTTTAGCCATCCTGTGTTCTTTGTTATTCCAGATGAATTTGAGAATTGCTTTTTCTAGTTCTATGAAGAACTGAGTTGGGATTTTGATGGGGATTGCATTGAATCTGTAGATTGCTTTTGGCAAGATGGCCATTTAAACAATATTATTCCTGCCAATCCATGAGCATGGAAGATTTTTCCATTTTTTGTGGTCTTCTTCAATTTCCTTCTTCAGAGATCTGAAGTTCTTGTCATATAGGTCTTTCACTTGTTTGGTTAGAGTCACCCCAAGATACTTTATGCTGTTTGTGGCTACTGTGAAGGGTCTCATTTCCCCAATTTCTTTCTAAGTCTGCTTATCCTTTGAGTATATAAAGGCTACTGAATTGCTAGAGTTGACTTTGTAGCCAGCCACTTTGCTCAAGTTGTTTATCAGCTATAGAAATTCTCTGATAGAGTTTTTGGGACACTTAAATATAATTTCATGTCATCTGCAAATAGTGATAGTTTGACTTCTTCCTTTTGAATATCTTTTCCTTTGACCTCCTTATGTTGTCTAATAGCTCTATCTAGGACTTCAAGAACTATATTGAAAAGATATGGAGAGAGAGGCAAGCCTTGTCTAGTCCCTGATTTGAGTGGGATTGCTTCAAATTTCTCTCCATTTAGTTTGATGTTGGCGACCGGTTTGCTGTAAATTGCTTTTACTATGTTTAGATATGGGCCTTGAATTCCTGTTTTTTATAAGACTTTTAGCATGAAAGAATGCTGAAGTTTGTCAAATGCTTTAACCAGACACTTTGCTGAAGTTTTTTTTATCAGTTGTAGGGTTTCTCTGGTGGAGTTTTTTGGGTCACTTAAGTATACTATCATATCATCTGCAAATAGTGATACTTTGACTTCTTCCTTTCCAATTTATATCCATTTGACCTCATTATGTTGTCTAATTGCTCTTGCTAGAACTTCAAGTACTATATTGAAAAGATACGGAGAGAGAGGGCAGCCTTGTTTAGTCCCTGGTTGTAGTGGGATTGCTTCAAGTTTCTCTCCACTTAGTTTGATGTTGGCTACCGGTTTGCTGTATATTGCTTTAACTATGTTTAGGTATTGGTCTTGAATTCCTTTTCTTTCCAAGACTTTTAGCATGAAATGATGCTGAATTTTGTCAAATGCTTTTCTCAGAATCTAATGAAATGATCATGTGTTTTTTTTTCTTTGAGTTTTTTTTTCTGTAGTGGATTGTATTGATGGATTTCCATATATTGAACCATTCCTGCATCCCTGGGATGAAGCCTACTTGATCATGGTGGATGATCATTTTGATGTGTTCTTGGATTCGGTTGGCAAGAATTTTATTTAGTATTTTGCATTGATATTCATAAGGGAAATTGGCCTGAAGTTCTCTCTCTTTGTTGGATCTTTGTGTGGTTTTGGTATCAGTGTTATTGTGACTTCATAGAATGAGTTTGGTAGTGTTCCTTCTGTTCCTAATTTGTGGAATAGCTTGAAAAGTGTTGGTGTTAGGTCTTCTTTGAAAGTCTGATAGAATTCTACACTGAAGCTATCTGGTCCCGTGCCCTTTTTGGTTGGGAGACTTTCTATGACCCCTTTTATTTCTTTAGGGGTTTTGGGACTGTTTAGATGATCTATTTGATCCTGATTTAATTTTGGTGTTTGTTATCTGTCTAGGAAACTCTCCATTTCCTCCAGATTCTCCAGTTTGTTGAGTATAGGTTTTGTAGTGGGATCTGATGACTTTTTTTAAAAATTTTATCAGTTTCTGTTGTTACATATCCCTTTTCATTTCTAATGTTGTTAATTTGGGTACTGTCTCTGTGCTCCCTCATTAGTCTGGGTAAGGGTTTATCTATCTTGTTGATTTTCTCAAAGAACCAGCTCCTGGTTTTGTTGATTCTTTGTATGGTTCTCTTTGTTTCTACTTGATTGATTTCAGCCCTGAGTTTGATGATTTCCTGTCTTCTACTCCTCGTGGGTGAATTAGATTCTTTTTGTTCCAGGGCTTTCACATGTGCCATTAAGCTGCTTGTGTATTCTCTCTCCGATGGCTCCAAATCTATGGAGGGCTGCAGCTAGAGACAGGGGCCTGGTTCCTGGGAATCAGGTGAAATTCCTACTGTCCCTTAAGGATCATCTGAGTTTTATGGTTTAGTTCAATTGGGAACTAGGATGCCTTTCAAGGTCCCACAAGGTTGGGGTAGGCAGGTTGGTAGGAGAGCATTCTCAGAGAAGCCGAGGAAAGGATATGGGAAAGGGGATTGTGTAGGGGAAACCAGGAAAGGGGATACAATTGGAAATGTAAATAAATAATTATTCAATAGAAAACAAAACTGGAGCAGCAGATGCAAGCATTACCAACAGTATATATGAGATCGAAGAGAAGGCATAAAATATAAAATAGAATAAATTGATACATCATCAAAGAAAATGTTATATCTAAAAAGATCCTGACAAAAACCAGGAAATCTGGGATAATATTTATCAAAAGAGCTAACCTAAGAATAATAATGATAATAATACTAGAAGTATGCGATGAATCCCAGCTCCAAGACACAGAAAGTATTCTCAACAAAGTCATAGAAGAAAACATTCTCAATTTAAACAAGAAATGCTTATACACATAGGAAGCTTGTAGAACACCAACTAGACTGGACCAGATAAGAAAATCATCTCCGTACATAATAGTCAAAATACAAAATCTACAGAACAAAGAAAGAATACTAAAAGTAGCAAGGGAAAAAGGCCAGGTAGCACACTGAAAACACTAGATGGAAAACCCCAATCCAAAAAAGATAACTACATCCAAGAAAATACAATAAATGTTAATCCCTACCAACAAAAACAAGGAAAGCACACACAAACACACAAACATTTCCACACTCACCCAGCCAAAATCTAAATATCAGTAAATAACTATGACTAGTTATTAATAATTCTCAATATCAATGGATTCAATTCTCCAATAAAAGGACACAGGTTATCAGAATGGGTGTGAAATATTTTTTCATACAAGAAACTTAGTCAGACATTAAGATAGACATTACCTCAGAGAAAAGGGCTTGAAAAATGTTTTTTAAGCAAAAAGACCCCAAGTGCCAGCTGGTGTAGCCATTCTAATATCTAATAAAATAGACATTCAATCAAAGTTAATCAAAAGAGAAAGGGAAGTCTTCATACTCATCAAAGGAAAAATCTATCAAGATGATATTTCAATTCTAAATATCTATATCTCAAACACATTGGCACCCACAATTGTAAAAGAAATATTGTTAAACCTTAAATCTCACACCAAATGCCACATATTAATAGTGGGATTATTAATATATATATATACAGTATATATACAGTATATATACAGTATATATACAGTATATACAGTATATATACACAGTATATACAGTATATATACAGTATATATACAGTATATACAGTATATATACAGTATATATATATACTGTATATATATACTGTATCTGTCCTGTTTAAGATATTCGTTAGTGAAGATCTTTTCCCTATATTTAGGTTTCTATTTTATCCTATTCACATTGTCCTCTGCTTATAGAAGCTTTTCAGTTTCATGATGTTCCATTTATCAATTGTTGGCCTTAGAGCTTGAGACATTGGTGTTCTATTCAGAAATTTTCCTTTGCTCCAGTATGTTTGAGACTACTTCATACTTTCTCTTCTATTAGCTTCAGCATATCTGGTTTTAGATAGAGGTCCTTGATCCACTTGTGTATGAGATTTGTGCAAGGTGATAATGTAGATCTATTTGCATTCTTTTACATGCAAACTACTAGTTAGCCCAGCTACATTTTTTTAATTATGTTCTTTTTCCCACTGTATGTTTTTGGAGACTTTTTCAAAGATCAAGTGTTATCAGGTGTACGGGTTTATTTCTGAGTCTTTGAGTCTATTCCACTGATCTACCTGTTTCTCTCTCTGCCAGTAATATGTGGACTTTAATCACTATTGCACTGTAATATAGCTTAATATCAGAGATGTTGAATTGGCCAGAAGTTTTTTGTTGTTGTTTTTGAGAACTATTTTGGCTATTCTGGCTTTTTTTTTTGTTATTTTCAATGTGAAGTTGAGAAATACTCTTTTTGAAATATTATATTAGAATTTTGATGAGGATTGCATTGAATAGGTAGATATAGTTTTTGTAATATGGCCATTATGGACACTCACTATGTTTAACAGGAGTCTTTCCAAATTCTGATATCTTATTCAATTTCTGTCTTCAGGGCTTTGAAGTTCTTGTCACACAGATCTTCCACTTGCTTGTTCAGGTTCATACAAACATATATTATTTGCTGTTATTGTGAAGGTCATCGTTCCCTAATTTATTTCTCAGCCCATTTATAGTTGTAAAGAGGAAGTTTACTACTGATTATTTTTGAGGTAATTTTATATCCAGCATGTTTGCTGAAATTGTGTTTCAGTTGTAGGTGGTTTCTGGTAAAGATTTTAGGTTCACGTATATATGCTATCATATCAACTGTATATAGTGATACCTTGACTTCTCCCTTTCAAATTTGTATCAATTTAATATTCTTTAATTGTCTTATTGCTCTAGCTAGAACTTCAAGTACTATATTAAATAACAGGGAGAGAGTGGGCAGCTTTATTTTGTCCCTGATTTTAGTAAGATTGCTAGCGTTTCTCTCTATTTAATTTGATGTCGGCGGTTGGTTTACTATATATTGCTTTTTTATGTTTAGGTATGTGCCATGGAATCATAATCTCTCCAAGATTTTTAACCTGAAGTGGTTTTGGATTTGAGGAAAGTCCTCTTCAGAATCTAATGAGATTCACATGAATTGTTTTTTTTTAAATTTGTTTATATAGTAGATTACACTAATGGATATTTTTGGCATATTGAATCATCCCTCCATCTCTGGTATGAAGCACACTTGATTTTTTTCCCGAGTGTTTGTATCTTTTTTTAAATTGAATATAATCTTCATTTACATCCTCCCCCCTTTTTTACAGGAAACTACCTTTTTTATTTTTTTTATTCGATATAATTTTTATTTACATTTAAAATGATTTCCCCTTTTCTGGCCCCCCACTCCCCAAAAGTCACATAAGCCCCCTTCCCTCCCCCTGTTCTCCCACCCACCCCTTCCCACTTCCCTGTTCTGGTTTTGCCTTATACTGCTACACTGAGTCTTTCCAGAATCAGGGGCCACTCCTCCATTCTTCTTGTACCTCATTTGATGTGTGGATTATGTTTGGGTATGCCAGTTTTCCAGGCTAATATCCACTTATTAGTGAGTGCATACCATGATTGATCTTTTGAGACTGAGTGACCTCATTGAGCATGATGTTCTCCAGCTCCATCCATTTGCGTAAAAATTTCATGAATTCATTGTTTCTAATGACTGAATAGTACTCCATTGTGTATATATACCACATTTTTTGCATCCATTCTTCTGTTGAGGGACACCTGGGTTCTTTCAGGCTTCTGGCTATTATAAATAGGGCTGCTACGAACATAGTGGAGCATATAACCTTATTACATGCTGGGGAATCCTCTGGGTATATGCCCAGGAGTGGAATAGCAGGATCCTCTGGCAATGAGGTGCCCAGTTTTCTGAGGAACCACCAGATTGATTTCCAGAGTGGTTGCACCAATTTGCAACCCCACCATCAGTGGAGGAGTGTTCCTCTTTTTCCACATCTTCGCCAACACATGCTGTCTCCTGAGTTTTTAATCTTAGCCCTTCTGAATGGTGTAAGGTAAAATGTCAGGGTTGTTTTGATTTGCATTTCCCTGATAACTAATGAAGTTGTGCATTTTTAAAGATGTTTCTCCTCCATCCAAAGTTCTTCAGGTGAGAATTATTTGTTTAACTCTGTACCCCATTTTTAATAGGGTTCTTTGGTTCCCTAGGGTCTAACTTCTTGAGTTCTTTGTATATATTGGATATTAGCCCTCTATCTGATGTAGGGTTGGTGAAGATCTTTTCTGAATTTGTTGGTTGCTGATTTGTCCTTTCCATTACAGAAACTTTGTAATTTTATGAGGGTACACTTGATATTTATGAGTGATGTTTTTGATATTTTCTTGCATTCAGTTAGTGAGAATTTTACTAAGTATATTTGCATCAATGTACATGATAGAAATTGGTCTTAAATTCTCTTTCCTTTTGTATCTTTGGGTGGTTTATCTATCAGAGTAACTATAGCTTCAAGAATGAATTTGGTAGTGTTTCTTTTGCTTCTATCTTGTGGAATAATGTAAGAAATATTGTTATTAGCTCTTTGAACATTTGGTAGAATTCTGCTATAAAATCACCTGGCCTGGAGTTTTTGATTGTGAGGTTTCAGTGACTGTTTCTACTTCCTTAGGAGTTATGGGATTATTTAGATAGTTAAACAGAAGTTCTTTTGAGTTTTTTAAGCGGTTCCTGCCTAGAAAAATCAGTCATTTCATGTAGATTTTCCAGGTTTTTTGAATGTGGCCTTTTGTAGTAAGAACAGATTTTTTTTTTGATTTCCTCAGTTTCTTTTGTTATGTGTTTCTTTTGCTTTATGGTTTTATGGATTTGGATATTGACTCTGTCTCTTTTAGTTAGTTTGGCTAGGAGTTATTCTATCTTGTTGATTTTCACAAAGAACCAGCTCTTTGTTTCTAAATGTTTGATTTCATACCTAATTTTAAATGTTTCCTCCTGTGTGTTTCTCTTGGGTGTGATTGATACATTGTGTTTTATAGATTTCAGTTGTGCTGTTAAGTTGTTAGTATAGGATCTCACCAATTTCTTTATGAAAGCACTATGTTCCATTAATTTTCCTTTTAACACTGCTTTCCTTGGGTCCCACAAATTGGGTATGTTGTTCCTTCATTTTCATGAATCCTAAAATGCCTTTATTTCTTCCATGTACAAGTTATTTAGTAGAGATTTCTTTAGTTTTCACTGTTATGTAGGCTTTCTGTTGTTTTTGTTGAAGTCTAGCCATAGTCAGAGGTGAAAAACTCAATCTTCTTGTATCCATTGATGCTTGGTTTATGTTTGATTATGTTGTCAATTTTTCAGAAGGTTACATGAGGTTCTGAGAAGAAATTATAGTATTTTATTTTGGGGGAAATGTTTTGTAGATATCTGTTAAATCCATTTGATTCATAATTTTTTATTCGATTTATTGTTTATTTACATTTCAAGTGATTTTGCCTTTTCCGGCTCCCCACTCCCTGAAAGTCCCATAAGCCCTCTTCCTTACCCCTGTTCCCCCATCCACCCATTCCCACTTCCCTGTTCTGGTACTGTCCTATACTGCTGCACTGAGCCTTTCCCAAACCAGGGGCTACTCCTCCATTCTTCTTGGACATTATTTGATATGTGGATTATGTCTTGGGTATTCCAAGTTTGTAGGATAATATCCACTTATCAGCAAGTGTATACCATGATGGATCTTTTGAGACTGGGTTACCTCACTTAGTATGATGTTCTCCAGCTCCACCAATTTGTCTAAGAATTTCATGAATTCATTGTTTCTCATGGCTAAATAGTACTTCATTGTGTATATATACCACATTTTTTGTATCCATTCTTCTGTTGAGGGACACCTGGGTTTTTTCCAGCTTTTGGCTATTATAAATAGGGTTGCTATGAACACAGTGGAACATGTATCTTTACTACATGCTGAGGAATCATCTGGGTATATGCCCAGGAGTGGTATACAGGGTCCTTCAGAAGTGACATGCCCAGTTTTCTGAGGAACTGCCAGACTGATTTCCAGAGTTGTACCAATTTGTAACCCCACCAGCAGTGGAGGAGTGTTCCTCTTTCTCCACATCCTCATCAACACCTGCTGTCTCCTGAGTTTTTAATCTTAGCCATTCCCACTGGTGTAACGCGAAATCTCAGGCTTGTTTGATTTGCATTTCCCTAATGACTAATTAAGTTGAGCATTTTTTAAAATTTTTCTCCACCATCCAAAGTTCTTCAGGTGAGAATTCTTTGTTTAACTTTGTACCACATTTTTGATAGGGTTATTTGGTTTTCTGGGGTCTAACTTCTTGAGTTCCTTGTATATGTTGGATATTAGCCCTCTGTCGGATGTAGGGTTGGTGAATATCTTTTCCCAATTTTTTGGTTGCCTATTTGTCGTTTTGAAGGTGTCCTTTGTCCTACAGAAACTTTGTAGTTTTATGAGGGCCCATTTGTCAATTCTTGATCTCAGAGCATAAGCTATTGGGTGTTCTGTTCAGGAACATTCCCCCTGTACCGATGTCCTCAAGAGTCTTCCCCAGTTTCTTTTCTATTAGCTTCTGTGTGACTGGCTTTATGTGGAGGTCCTTGATCCATTTGGAGTTGAGCTTTGTACAAGGAGAAAAGAATGGATTCTTCTGAATGCTGACCTCCAGTTGAACCAGCACCATATGTTGAAAAGGCTATCTTTTTTCCACTGGATTTTTCAGCCCCTTTGTTAAAGATCAAGAAGCCATAGGTGTGTGGGTTCATTTCTGGATCTTCAATCCTGTACCATTGATCCGCCTGACTGTCACTGTACCAATACCAAGCAGTTTTTGCTCTGTATTATTGCTTGAAGTCAGGGATACTGATTCTTCCAGAATTTCTTTTGTTGTTGAGAATAGTTGTAGCTATCATGTTTTTTTCTGTTATTCCAGATGAATTTGAGAATTGTTCTTTCTAACTCTATGAGGAACTGAGTTGAGATTTTGATGGGCATTGCATTGAATCTGTATATTCCTTTTGACAAGATGGCCATTTTAACTATATTAATCCTCCCAGCCCATGAACATGGAAGATTTTTCCATTTTCTGAGGTCTTTTTCCTTTTCCTTCTTCAAAGACTTGAAGTTCTTGTCATACAGTTCTTTCACTTGTTTTGTCAGGGTCACACCAACATACGTTATATTGTTTGTGGCTATTGTGAAGGGTGTCATTTCCCTAATTTCTTTCTCAGCGTGTTTATCCTTTGAATATACGAAGGCTACTGATTTGCTTGAGTTGATTTTATAACATGCCACTCTGGTGAAGTTGTTTATCAGCTGTAGGAGTTCTCTGGTTGGGTTTTTTGGGTTACTTAAGTAGACTATCATATCATCTGCAAATAGTGATAGTTTTACTTCTTCTTTTCCAATTTGTATCCCTTTGACCTTTTTATGTTGTCTAATTGCCCGAGCTAGTACCTCAGGTACATTATTGAAGATAAGGAGAGAGGGGGCAGACTTGTCTACTCCGTGATTTTAGTGGGATTGCTTCAAGTTTCTCTCCATTTAGTTTGATGTTGGCTACCGGCTTGGTGTATATTGCTTTTACTATGTTTAGGTATGGGCCTTGAATTCCTATTCTTTCCAATACTTTCAGCATGAAAGGATGCTGAATTTTGTCAAATGCTTTTTTCAGCATCCAATGAAATGACCATTTGTTTTTTTTTTCTCTGAGTTTGTTTATGTAGTGGATTGCATTGATGGATTTTCATATATTGAACCATTCCTGCATCCCTGGGATGAAGCCTACTTGATCATGGTGGATAATTTTGATGTGTTCTTGGATTTGGTTGGCAAGAATTTTATTTAGTATTTTTGTTCGATGTTCATAAGGGAAATGGTCTGAAGTTTGCTTTCTTTCTTGGATGTTTGTGTGGTTTTGGTATCAGTGTTATTGTGACTTCATAGAGGGAGTTAGGTAGTATTCCTTCTGTTACTAATTTGTGGATTATTTTGAAGAGTATTGGTGTTAGTTCTTCTTTGAAGTTCTGATAGAATTCTGCACTGAACCCATCTGGACCTGTGCTTTTTTGATTGGAAGACTTTCTATTACTCCTTCTATTTCTTTAGGTGTTATGGGACTGTTTAGATGATCTATTTGATCCTGATTTAATTTTGGTATTTGGTATCTGTCTAGGAAATTGTCCATTTCCTTCAGATTCTCCAATTGTGTTAAGTATAGGCTTTTGAAGTAGGATCTGATGATTTTGTTGAATTTCTTAGTTTCTGTTGTTATATCCCCCTTTTCATTTCTAATTTTAATAATTTGTATACTGTCTCTGTGTCCTTTGGTTAGTCTAGCTAAGGGTTTATTTACCTTGTTGATTTTCTCAAAGTACCAGCTCCTGGTTTTGTTGATTCTTTGTATGCTTCTTCTTTTTGATCCAGAGCTTTCAGGTTTGCCATTAAACTGCTAGTGTATGCTTTCTACAGTTTCTTTTTGGAATCACACAGGGCTATGAATTTTCTTCTTTGCACTGCTTTCATTTTGTCTCATAGATTTGGATATGTTGTGCCTTCATTTTCATTAAATTCTAAAAAGTCTTTGATTTCTGTCTTTCTTCTTTGGCCAAGGTATCATTAGGTAGAGTATTGTTCAGCCTCCATGTGTATGTGGTCTTTCTGTTGTTTTTGTTGCTATTGAAGACCAATCTCACTCCATAATGATCTGATAGGAGGAATGGGATTATTTTGATCTTCTTACATTTGTTGTGGTCTGTCTTGTGACCAATTATATGGCTGATTTTGGAGAATGAACTATGCGGTGCTGAGAAAAAGGTATATTCATTTGCTTTGGGATGAATAGTTCTATATATATCTGTTATATTCCTGGGCATCGCTCTCTTTAGGTTAGGGAAGCTTTCTTCCATAATTTTGTTGAAGATATTTGCTGGCCCTTTCAGTTGTAAATCTTCACTTTCATCTATACCAATAATCCTTAGGCTTGGTCTTTTCATTGTGTCCTGGATTTTCTGGATGCTCTGGGTTACAACTATTTGCATTTTGCATTTTCTTTGACTGTTGGGTCCATGGTGTCTATGGTAGCTTCAGCATCTGAGATTCTTTCTTCCATCTCCTGTATTCTGTTGTTGATATTTGCATCTATGGGCCCTGATTTCTTCACAAGGTTTTCTGTCTCCAAAGTTGTCTCCCTTTGTGATTTTTTAGTTGCTTCTACTTCTGTTTTCAGATCCAGGGTGGTTTTGCTCAGTTCCTTTATTTGTTCTTTTTTTGTGTGTGTGTGTGTGTGTGTGTGTGTGTTTTCCTTTAATTCTTTAAGAGATTTTTGTGTTTCCTCTTTCATGACTTCTGCCTGTTGACTCAATTTCTCCTGCACTTCTTTAAGCTTTTTTTTGGAGGGGGGTGTGGGTTCTTCTTTATTGGCTTCTGTCTCTTGACCCTTAGTCTCCTAAATTTCTTTAAGTGATATTTGTGTTTTCATTGTAAGGGCTTCTACCATATTCATGTTCCCCTGTATTTCTTTAAGAGATTTATTTATGTCATTTTTGTGTTCCTCTAGCAGCATCATGACCAGTAATTTTAAATTCAAATCTTCTTTTTCTGGTGTGTTGGGTTGTCCAGGACTGGCTATTATTGGAGAATTGGGTTCAGACATTGCCATATTGCCTAGATTTCTGTTAGTAACATTCCTATGTTTGCCTTTTGCCCTCTTGTTATCTCTGGCATTAGTTGGTCTTGTTGTCACTGGCTGGTATTTGAGCCTCACCCTGTAAGCCTGTAAGGCTATTTCTGCAGCACTGGATGACTGCGTTTCCCCTGGTACAGATTGTTGATGGGCTGCCCTCCTCTTAGGTGCCCTTGGAGCCCTAGTGTGCCCTACCCCAAGATGTCTCTGTGAACCTGGTTTTGCCTGTTTGCTTCTTTAGAGAGTGATGATGGTGGATACTGCGGGGACCTTTTCTGACTGCTGATCCTTCTGCAGGGCAACAGATCCCCAACTTGTTTGGTGCACACATGGCTGGCCTAGCTGCCCAGGCCCTGAGTCCAGGTAAAAGCGTGACAGTCTTAGGTCAGAGCAATTCTCCTCGGGCTATGTCTGCTAACTGGTTCTGTCAGGTAGCGAAGGCAGTGGTGCACAACCCTTCTGGGCTAATATCCACTTATCAGTGACTGAATTCCATGCTTATTCTTTTGTGATTAGGTTACTTCACTTAGGATGATATTTTCCAGATCCAACCATTTGCCTAAGAATTTCATGAATTCATTGTTTTTTTATTGCTGAGTAGTATTCCATTGTATAAATATACCACATTTCTGTATCCATTTCTCCATTGAGGAGCATCTGGTTTCTTTCCAGCTTCTGGCTATTATAAATAAGGCTACTATGAACATAGTTGAGCATGTGTCCTTATTGCATGTGGGGGAATCCTCTGGATATATGCCCAGGAGTGGTAAAGCAGGGTTCGCCGGAAGTGTCATGCCCAATTTTCTGAGGAACCACCAGATTTCAACAATATTATGGAGGAAAACTTCCCTAACCTAAAGAGAGGCCCGTGATTATACAAGAAGCCAACAGAACTCTAAACATACTGGACCAGAACAGAAATACCTCCCATCAAATAATAATAAAATCCACAAATGTATTAAACAAAGAAAGAATATTAAAAGAAGGAAGAGAAAAAGGCCAAGTAACATATAAAGGAAGAACTATCAGAATTACACCAGACTTCTCACCAGAGACCATTAGAGCTAGAAGATCCTGGGCAGATCTCATACAGACTCAAAGAGAACGCAAATGCCAGCCAAGACTACAATACCCAGCAAAACTCTCAATCATCATAGATGGAAAAAACAAGATATTTCATGATAAAACCGAATTTATACAATATCTTTCCACAAACCCAGACCCACAAAGGATAATGGGTGGAAAACAGCAATACAAGGAGGGAAACTACACCCTGGAAAAAGCAAGATAGTAACTTTCTTGCATCAAAACCAAAAGAAGATAATCACTCAAATATAAAAATAACATAAAAAATAACAGGAAGTAATAATCACTATTCCCTAATATTTCTTAAAATCAAGGACTCAATTCCCCAATAAAAAGACATAGACTAACAGACTGGATATCGAAACAAGACCCTACAATTTGCTGCATACAGGAAATGTACCTCAGTGTCAAAGACAAACACTACCTCAGAGTAAAAGGCTGAAAGACAATTTTATAAGCAAATGGTCTCAGGAAACAAGCTGGAGTAGCCATTCTAATATTAGATAAAATTGACTTTCAACCTAAAGTTTTCAAAAGAGACATGGAAGGACACTTCTTGCTGGTCAAAGGAAAAATCCATCAAGAACAACTCTCAATTCTGAACATGTATGCTCCAAATGCAAGGGCACACTCATTCATAAAAGAAATCTTACTAAAGCTCAAAGCACACATTGCACCTAACACAATAATTGTGGGTGACTTCAGCACTCCACTCTCCTCAATGGACTGATCAGGAAAACAGAAACTAAACAGGGACACAGTGAAACTAATTGAAGGTTTGGACCAATTGGATTTTATATATATATATAAACATTTATATATATATATATATATATATATATATATATATATATATATATATATATATATATATATATATAAACATTTCATCCTAAAGCAAAAGAATATAACTTTTTCTCAGCACCTCATGGTGGAAAGATTTTATTTTCAGGCTCAATCTATTTGGTGTCTGTAGACTTCTTGTATGTTTATAGCTGTGATTGGTTGTATATTCTTGGGACAGGGAGTGGCACTATTCAGAGTTTTGTCCTTGTTGAAGTAGGTGTGCAACTGTGGGCATGGCCTTTAATACTCTGGAAATAGCTGGCTGGAAGTCACTCTTCTCTTAGAGATCTTCAGATGAAGATGTAGATCTCTAAGCTCCTCTTGTACCATGCCTCTCTGGATGCTGCATTTTAATGCCTTGATTGGACTGTACTGAATCTGTGAACCATTAAGTCAGACCCAATCAAACACTGTCCATTTAAGAATTACCTTGGTGTGTCTTCAGAGCAATGAAACCATAACCAAGGCAATTTCTCTTTATTTAGGTTAGGAAAGTTTTCATCTATGAATTTTTTGAAGTCTAGCATTAGTCAGTGGTAGTTAACTGAATATTCTTTAATCTGTTGAGGCTTGTTTTATGTTTGATTATAAGGTCAATTTTGAGAAGCTTACATGGGTTCTGCGAGGAAGGTATATCCTTCTATTTGGGGTCAAAATGTTTTGTAGATATCTGTTAAATTCGTTTGAATCATAACATCTGTTAGTTTCACTATGTATGTTTTGTTTCTGTTTCAATGACTTATACATTGTTGAGAATGTGGTGTTGAACTATCTCACTATTATGGTGTGAGGTCAATTGTGTGTATTGAGCTTTAGTAATATTTCTTATCTGAATGTAGGTACTCTTCATTTGGGGACTAGATGTTCTGAACTGAGATTTTTCTTGGTGTATTTTTTCCTTTGATGAGTATAAAGTGTTATTTCCCATTGCTTTTAATTTCTTTTGGTTGAAAGTTCACTCATTTTTTTTTTTTTTACATTAGAATGGCTATTTTGACTTATTTCTTGGAAAATTGTTTTCTAGCCCTTTACCCTGAGGTAATTTCTGCATTCTTGACAAGGTGTGTTTCTTGTATGTAGCAGAATAATGGATTAATTTTATATATCTGGTCTGATGACCTCTATCTCTTTATTTGGGAGCTGAGCCTATTGCTGTTGAGAGATATAATTGACCAATGATTTTCAGTTTCTGTTAATTTTGTTGTTGAAGGTATTAGTGTGTGTGTGTGTGTGTGTGTGTGTGTGTGTGTGTGTTTCTCTTCTGTTGGGTTTGTTGTGAGATGATTAATTTCTTGTGCTTTCTTTGTTCTAATTATCCTCTTTTTGTTGTAGTTCTTCTTGTACCCTATGTATGGCTGGATTAGTAGAAAAATACTGTTTAAATTTGGTTTTGTCAGGGAATACTTTGGTTTCTCCATCTATGTTCATTAACACTGTTCCTGGACTATTATGTGGTCTTTTAGAGTCTTGTAATATCTTTCCAGTATATTCTGTCTTTTAGAGACTGTTGTGAATGTCATTCTGATAGGTCTGCCTTTATATGTTACTTGGCCTTTACCCCTCACAGCTTTTAATATTCATTCTTTATTCTGAGCATTTATGTTTTGATTGTTATTATTATGTGGGAGAATTTCATTTTGTGTTTCAATCTATTTGATGTTCTCTAGACTTCTTGTAAGTTTATAGCTCAGATTATTTGCAGGTACTTGGGCCAGGGAGTGGCACTATTAGGAGGTGTGGCCTTGTTGGAGTAGGTGTGTCACTGTGGGCAAGGACTTTAAAACCCTGGTTCTACCTGGCTGGAAGTCACTCTTCTCTTAGAGAACTTCAGATGAAGATGTAGACCTCTCAGTTTCTTCTATTCCATACCTTTCTGGATGCTGCATGTTAATGCCTTGATGATACTGGACTGAATCTGTGAACCAGTAAGCCAACCCCAGTTAAATTCTGCTCTTATAATAATTGTTTATAAGTGTCTCTTCACAGTAATAATACCTTGACTAAAACAGTTATCACTTTATTTTGGTTAGGGATGATTTTGATTTTGTTGACAATCTTTACTGTCTCTTTGAACTGGAAATCCTTAAACACCTCTATTCCTATTGTTGTTAGGTTTGGTCCTTTCATTGTGTCCCAAAGTTCCTTGATATTTTGGGTTAGGAATTTTACATTTTGCAAATTCTTTAACTAATGTACCAACATCTTCTATGGTAACTTCTATGCCTGAGATTCTCTCTTCCATTTCTTGTATTCTGTTTGTGATGTTTACATCTATAGTTTTTGTTCTATTTCCTAGGTTTTCATTCTCAATAGTTGCCTCCATTTGTGAGTTCCTTATTTTTTCTATTTTCCTTTTAAGACTTGGAGAGTTTTGTTCAATTCCTGCAACTGTTGTATTGTGTTTTCCTGTATTTCTTCTTTGGATCTTTTTATTTAATTTTTCTTAATTTTTTAAATATATTCAACACAATATATATTTTATACCATTCAAAAAATGATGAACATATTATTAAATGAACATAATAAAGTCTTTTTGTTTGTTTGCATTGTTTTTAGTACACCTTAAAATCTTGACCCTTATTGTGTATAAACCCAAAATAAGGACAAGTTTTAGACATTGGAGTCCATTGTAATAAGGCTGTACATCAATGTCTCTCATATCACCAAAGGATTTTACCGCTGTAGTAGCTAACTTACGAATTGACACTTCTGCCACAACAAGGAATGAATTGTAGGCACAATTATTTGGATACAGATTTCCTGCTATGATATTGGACTTGAGTGATTGTCATCATTCTCATTCCACAGGGAACAGGTTACCTTCATTTACGAAATCAGGTTTGTATAAAGATGGTCTATCCAGGAAGTCATTCCTCAGTTCTTTCAATGAACAATGGCTGTGCTTTGAGGGTGGCACAGACATTAGATGAGGGTAAGATTTTGGTTCATTGACTATGGTGATTTTGAAAAGCATTCATCTCAGAAAAAGAGTAATTTATAAAGTCTGCTTCTTTGAAATTGATACAACAATTATACATATCAAGCAAAACATTCAGTCTCACTCTTTGTTGTTCTCTTACAATCCACTTCCCAAATTAATTGTCTATGTTTCTTTTTACTGTATAAATAATTTTTAAATATTTAAGCTGTTCAGAAAACCATAATATAGTGTAAAAACATCAAATAAACAATCCTACTAATAGAGAGACTGAGATAGGAAAAGCATTACTTCAAGACTTTAATGTGGTACTGCAAGACACTGTCACATATAAACAAGCAGAAAGTGTATATGGATTGTGCAATATTGCAAATGTTTCTCCAGTTACTAAATTAGAGAGATCACTTGGTGTGAACCAATAAATTTCTAATTTCTCATTTTTGAATTTAAATAGATTAGGATATATTATTAATATTAATTTTGATATTTAGATTTATTGAGGAAAAGTGACTGTTACTTCCTGCTTTTTTTGTTGTTTGAGGTAGAATCATGTTTGTGTGAGTTTGTTGAAAGTTGACTTTCTTGCTTTTTATAGGGTGTAGTTTCCTTCTTTGTTTTGGTGATTTCCATGTATTATCCTTTTAAGGCAGGATTTGCAGAAAGATATTGTGAAAATTTGGTTTCTCCATTTATGGTATTAAGGGTTTTGCTGGGTATAGTAGCCTGGGTTGGCATTTGTATTCAGTTAGGGTCTGTATGGCATGTGCTGAAGATCTTCTCCCTTTCATAGTCTCTGGTGAGAAGTCTGTTGCAATCCTGATAGGCCTGCCCCTATATGTTACCTGACCCTTTGCCCTTATTACTTTTAATATTCTTTCTTGGTTAGTGCATTTGATGCTTTGATTAGTATGTCTGGAGGAATTTTTTTCTGGTGCAGTCTATTTGGACTTCTATAAGCTTCTTGTATGATCATGGATATTTCTGTCTTTGGGTTCGGGAAGTTTTCTTCTATAATTTTGTTGAAGATTGTTCCCTTTAAGTTGGGAATCTTCACTTTCTTCTATATCTATTATCCTTAGTTTTGGTCTTCTCATTTTCTCCTAGATTTCCTGTATATTTTAGGTTAGGAGCTTCTTGCTTGTTTTGTTTTCCTTGACTCTCACTGTTTTCTGTGGTACTATGTCAATGTTTTCTATGGTATCTTCTGCACCTGAGATTCTCTCCTCTACATCTTTTTTTCTGATGGTAATGCTTACACCTATGACTATTGTTGTCTTTCCTAGGTTTTCGAGCTCCAGTGTTGACTCAATTTGTGATTTCTTTATTGTTCATAGTTTCAATTTTAGATCCTGGATTGTTTTTGTTCATTTTCTTCACCTGTTTGAAAGAGTTTTCCTGTAATTCTTTAAGGGAATTTTGTCTTTACTCTTTACGGGCTTCCAGCTGTTTACAGTGTTCTCTTGCATTTCTTGAAGGGAGTTATTTATGTTTTTCTTAATGTTCTCTATCATCAGGAGAAGTGATTTTAGATTTGAGTCTTGTTTTCCAGTGTGATGGTATATTCAGGACTTCCTATGGTGGAAATATTGCACTCTGGTGATGCCATGTTACCTTGATTTCTGTTACTTATGTTCTTAACTTTGCCTCTTGGAATTGTTATCTCTACTGCTGCCTGCCTTGCTATATCTCATTGGAGCCTATCATTCCTGTGATCCTGGTTGTTTCAGAACTTCTCAGAGTCAAGATGTCTCTGTGATCCTGTAATTCTTGGATCCAGTGATCCTAAATTCCTGGGTGTTTCTGAGCTCCTGGGACTCAAACTGCCTCTGAGATCCTTAGATTCTGTTGTTACCACACTCTTGGGATCCCTGGGTCCTGGGGTCTCATGTTCCTGGGTTTGTAAAATCACTTGGGAGTAGAACTTCCTCAGGGTGTTGTGGGATTGACTAAGAAGTTTGTGCCCAATATCTACTCAGGGCACCAGTCCAGACAGACCCAATGGAACCCATGCAACTGCTCTGAGGGTTTTTCTGAGTGCCTAGATCCCACTGGTCCCAGTAACTCCTGGTATTGGGAAATATGCTGTTTCCTCATCTCCTCTGATCCTATGATCCTGGTTTTGTTAGAGTGACTGGGAGTGGAGCTTCTTCTGGGTGTTGTGGAACTGGCTACATTTTCTTGTATTTACTTAATGGGTATATTTGTTTCCTCTTTAAAGCTTCTACTTGTTTTTTGCCTTTGTTTTCCTACCTATCTTTAAGGGTGTTATTTATGTCTTCCTGAAAGGCCTCTGTAATCTGTATGAGATAAGACATTAGGTCAGAATCTTTCTCTTGGGTGTGTTAAGGTAACTTGGGCTTGTTGTTGTAGGAGAACTGGGTTCTGATAGTGTCCAATTAAATTGGTTTCTTTTCCTTATATTCTTGGGCTTGCCATTCCCCATACAGGTATATTTGGTGTTAACAGGCTAGGGTGTCTTGCATTAGAGCAGGCCTCCTCAGCGTTAGGTAGAGTTGTCTGACCAGCATTAGACCAGGCCTCCTTGGAAAACATGGGGTCCTGTCTCTGGTATGAGCAGCCCTCCTGTGTCCCTGGCTATTGCATCCCTCCTGTGTCCCTGGTTATTTTATACTTCTGGGATACAGGCAGGCAGTTAGGTAGGTATGGGGGAAAAGACTGACATTCTGCCATGGATGCAGGTGGAGGTGCAGACCAGAAAGATAATGTTTAACATGTTTTACAGGTTTTATGATAACCAATCGCACAGAACAGAAAAATCTACTTTTCTTGGTGTTACAGCCAATTGGTCCAAGTGGATCTATGAAAAAAATGTACCACATGATATGAGAATTAAGAATGGAAAAGAATTTGAGCATTGCTGATGTTGACCCTCACTCGTGGAAAAATGAAGGAGGTAAGAAAATCAAGGGGTTTAAATTGCATATGTAAAAAAATTGTATCTGAGGACAGATAGAAGTAAAATTTTCTTCACAGGAATGTTCCTTGGTGCATTAGATTGCTAAGAATGTTTTTTGTCTACTTTAGGTGTCATACACTCCACTTTAAATGTGACTATTTACTCATATTTGCCAATTAGTTTTTTTTAAATTTTTTTTATTCGATATAATTTATTTACATTTCAAATGATTTCCCCTTTTCTAGCCCCCCACTCCCCTAAAGTCCGGTAAGCCCCCTTCTCTTCCCCTGTCCTCCCACCCACCCCTTCACACTTCCCCGTTCTGGTTTTGTCGAATACTGCTTCACTGAGTCTTTCCAGAACCAGGGGCAAATCCTCCTTTCTTCTGGTATCTCATTTGATGTGTGGATTATGTTTTGGGTATTCCAGTTTTCTAGGTTAATATCCACTTATTAGTGAGTGCATACCATGATTCACCTTTTGAGTCTGGGTTACCTCACTTAGTATGATGTTCTCTAGCTCCATCCATTTGCCTAAGAATTTCATGAATTCATTGTTTCTAATGGCTGAATAGTACTCCATTGTGTAGATATACCACATTTTTTGCATCCACTCTTCTGTTGAGGGATACCTGGGTTCTTTCCAGCATCTGGCAATTATAAATAGGGCTGCTATGAACATAGTAGAGCATGTATCCTTATTACATGGTGGGGAATCCTCTGGGTATATGCCCAGGAGTGGTATAGCAGGATCTTCTGGAAGTGAGGTGCCCGGTTTTCGGAGGAACCGCCAGATTGCTTTCCAGAGTGGTTGTACCAATTTGCAACCCCACCAGCAGTGGAGGAGTGTTCCTCTTTCTCCACACCCTCTCCAACACCTGCTGTCTCCTGAATTTTTAATCTTAGCCATTCTGACTGGTGTAAGATGAAATCTCAGGGTTGTTTTGATTTGCATTTCCCTAATGACTAATGAAGTTGAGCATTTTTTAAGATGCTTCTCCGCCATCCGAAGTTCTTCAGGTGAGAATTCTTTGTTTAACTCTGTACCCCATTTTTTAATAGGGTTGTTTGGTTTTCTGGAGTCTAACTTCTTGAGTTCTTTATATATATTGGATATTAGCCCTCTATCTGATGTAGGATTGGTGAAGATCTTTTCCCAATGTGTTGGTTGCCGATTTGTCCTCTTGATGGAAAACTCCACTAGAGAGCTCCTACAGCTGATAAACAACTTCAGCAAAGTGGCAGGTTATAAAATCAACACAAGCAAATCAGTGGCCTTCCTATACTCAAAGGATAAGCAGGCTGAGAAAGAAATTAGGGAAATGACCCCCTTCACAATAGCCACAAACAGTATAAAGTATCTTGGGGTGACTCTTACCAAACATGTGAAAGATCTGTATGACAAGAACTTCAAGACTCTGAAGAAGGAAATGGAAGAAGACCTCAAAAAATGGGAAAACCTCCCATGCTCATGGATTGGTAGAATCAATATAGTTAAAATGGCCATTTTGCCAAAAGCAATATACAGATTCAATGCAATACCCATCAAAATCCCAACTCAATTCTTCACAGAGTTAGAAAGAGCAATTATCAAATTCATCTGGAACAACAAAAAACCCAGGATAGCTAAAACTATTCTCAGCAACAAAAGAAAATCTGGGGGAATCAGTATCCCTGACCTCAAGCAATACTACAGAGCAATAGTGTTAAAAACTGCATGGTATTGGTACAGTGACAGGCAGAAGGATCAATGGAACAGGATTGAAGATCCAGAAATGAACCCACACACCTATGGCCACTTGATCCTCGACAAAGAGGCTAAAAACATCCAATGGAAAAAAGATAGCCTTTTCAACAAATGGTGCTGGTTCAACTGGAGGGCAGCATGCAGAAGAATGCGAATTGATCCATTCTTGTCTCCTTGTACTAAGCTCAAATCCAAATGGATCAAGGACCTCCACATAAAGCCAGACACTCTGACGCTAATAGAAAAGAAACTTGGGAAGACCCTTGAGGACATCGGTACAGGGAGAAAGTTTCTGAACAGAACACCAATAGCGTATGCTCTAAGAGCAAGAATTGACAAATGGGACCTCATAAAATTACAAAGTTTCTGTGCCAATTACTTTTTATTTTAGGATTCAAACCTTTATATTTTCAATAGAGTAAGTTGTGTTTTGCCTAAATGTTCCTCATCATCTAACAGTATGAAGTTGTGCTCCTGAAAAATGCAAGAAATCGAGAATGGGAAGGCTGTTATGATGAAAGAGTGAGTGGTACATACACTCTTTTGGGGCTCTGTGTCCCATCTGGAGATCTTCCCCTGCTTACCAAGTAACTCATGTTCCCAGTGTTAAATTGTTTCAGAGCCAGAATAAAGGAGGGTGTGATGTTATCCTGCTGTTAACTCTTTCAAATGGGCAATTTATAGACTACCTTGATAGATCTTTACCTACTGTGGACATGAATAAAGTTGGGTTAACTGTGTCATTTTGTATATTCCAGGAGACAAATTATATAATGTTGAAATAACATCTTAAGGTAAGTGGAGTTGTGGAGATTGGGAACTGAAGGATGAGTTTATAGCTGGTATATACTAAGATAGTTGGTTTGACTACGTGTCTCATCTTGCAGCAATAAAAACAAACTAAAATTTTTATTTCTGCTGAAGTACTTAGAAATTTTATCTTTAATTATGATCAAAATTTTGGTTTTATCTTAATCATGTTCTGCAGGCTTTGATCTTGAGAACATAAATTATGTCTTTCTTTTATTTGTGTGTGTGTGTAATAATATATATATTATTTTCTATATTCTTTGTTTACATTCCAAATGCTTCCCGATTTCCCATTTCCCCCCTCCCCATATGTCCCATAAGTCCTCTTCTCTCCGTCCATTCTCCTATCACTCCCCCTCCCTTTTCTCTGTCCTGGTACACCCCTACAATGCTGGATCAAGCCTTTCCAGGATCAGGGCCCTCTTCTTCCTTCTTCATGGGAATCATTTGAAATGCTAATTGTATCTTCAGTATTCAGAGCTTCTGGGATAATTAATATCCACTTATCAATGATTGCATTCCATGTGTATTTTTTTGTGATTGGATTACCTCGCTTAGGATGATATTTTCCAGTTCCAACCATTTGTCTAAAAAAAATTCATGAATTCATTGTTTTTAATTACTGAGTAGTATTCCATTGTGTAAATATACCACATTTTCTGTGTCCATTCCTACACTGAGGGACATCTGGGTTGATTCCAGCTTCTGGGTATTATACCTAAGGCTGCTATGAATGTTGTGGAGCATGTGTCCTTATTGCATGCAGGCGAATCCTCTGGGTATATGTCCAGGAGAGGTATAGCAAGGTCCTCCGGAAGTGTCATGTCCAGTTTTCTGAGGAACCACCAGACTGATTTCGATAGTGGTTGTACTCCACTGCTAGTGGGAAATTATGTCTTTCTTAGTCCTCTGAGTTTTCATGGTTTCCATTGAAAACTCAAATATTTTGCTGATGGAACTGTCTTGATTATGACTTGATCCTTGTTTCTGTGTTATCTGTTTTAGCTTAAATATGACATGGAAAGTTTCTGATTTTTTTCTATGAGATGTTCTTCGGGTACTTTTGTTTTCTCAAGTACATTTCTCTTTTAAGGTTTGGGGAGTTTGCTTTTTTTTAAATTTATTTTCTATATTCTTTGTTTCCATTCCAAATGCTTTCCCATTTCCTGGTTCCTCCCTCCACATATGTCCCATTAGCCCTCTTCTCTACACCCATTCCCCAATCACCTCCCTCCCATTTCTCTGTTCTGGTTCTCCTCTACAATGCTGAATCAAGCCTTTCCAGGACCAGGGCCCTCTCCTTCCTTTTTCATGGGAAACATTTGATATGCTAATTGTGTTTTAAGTATTCAGAGCTTCTGGGATAATTTCTATCCACTTATCAGTGATTGCATTGCATGTATATTCTTTTGTGATTGGGTTACCTCACTTAGGATAATATTTTCCTGTTCCAACCATTTGCCTAAAAAATTCATGAATTCATTGTTTTTAATTGCTGAGTAGCATTACATTGTGTAAATATACCACATTTTCTATATCCATTCCTCCATTGAGGGACATCTGGGTTCTTTCCAGCTTCTGGCTATTAAAAATAAGGCTGCTATGAACATAGTGGAAAATGTGTCCTTTTTGCATGTCAGGGAATCCTCTGTGTATATACCCAGGAGTGATATAGCAGGCTCCTCCGGAAGTGTCATGCCCAGTTTTCTGAGGAACTGCCAGGCTGATTTCCACAGTGGTTGTACCATCTTACAATTCCTCCTGCAGTGGAGGAGTGCTCCTCTTTCTCCACATCCTGGCCAACACCTGCTGTCTCCTGAGCTTTTAACCTTAGCCATTCTGACTGGTGTGAGGTGAAATCTCAAGGTTGTTTTGATTTGAATTTCCCCAATGAGCAATGATGCTGAACATTTCTTAAGGTGCTTCTCAGCCATCCAAATTTCTTCAGGTGAAAATTCTTTGTTTAGCTGTGTACCCTATTTTTTCATAGCGTTATTTGGTTTTCTGGCGTCTAACTTCTTGAGTTTTTTGTATATATTGGATGTAGGGTTGGTGAAGCTCTTTTCCAAGTTTGTTGGTTGCCATTTTGTCGTTTTGACAGTGTCCTTTGCTTTACAGAAACTTTGTAATTTCATGAGGTCCCATTTGTTATTTCTTGATCTTAGAGCATAAGCTATTGTTCTGTTCAAGAACTTTTACCCTGTGCCCATGCCCTCAAGGGTCTTCCCCAGTTTCTTTTCTATTAGTTTCAGTATGTATGGTTTTATGTGGAGGTCTTTGATTCACTTGGAGTTGATTTTAGTACAAGGAGATAAGAATGGGTCAATTCTCATTCTCCTGCAGGCTGACCTCCAATCCAACCTGCACCATTTGTTGAAAAGGCTCCTTTTACCACTGGATGTTTTTGCTCCTTTGTAGAAGATCAAGTGACCACAGGTATGTTCATTCATTTCTGGGTCTTCAATCCTATTCCATTGTTCCACTTGTCTGTCACTGTACCAATACCATGAAGTTTTAAATACTATTGCTCTGTAGTATTGCTTGAGATCTGGCATACTGATTCCCCCAGAAGTACTTTTACTGTTGAGAATAGTTTTAGCTATCCTGGGTGTTTTGATATTCCAGATTAATTAGAGAATTGCTCTTACTAACTCTATAAAGATCTGAGTTGGGAGATTTTGATGCCCAAACCACACAAAGATCGAACAAAGAAAGAGAACTTCAGGCCAATTTCCCTTATGAATATTGATGCAAAAATACTAAATAAAATTCTTGCCAACCGAATCCAAGAACACATCTTAATGATCATCAACCATGTCAAATAGGCTTCATCCTAGGGATGCAGGGTTGGTTCAATATACAGAAATCCATCGATGAAATCCACCACATAAACAAAGTCAAGGAAAAAAAAACCCACATGATCATTTCATTAGATGCTGAGAAAAGTATTTGATAAAATTCAGCATCCTTTCATGCTAAACATAGTTAAAGCAATATACAGAAAACCAATATCCAATATCAAACTAAGTGGAGAGAAACTTGATTCAATACCACTAAAATCAGGGATTAGACAAGGCTGCCCTCTTTGTCCATATGTTTTCATAATAGTAATTGAAGTTCTAGCTAGAGCAATTAGACAACATAAGGAGGTCAAAGGGATACAAATTGGAATGGAAGAAGTCAAACTATCACTATTTGCAGATGATATGATAATCTACTTAAGTGACACAAAAATCTCCACCAGATAACTCCTACAGCTGATAAACAACTTCAGCAAAGTGGCTGGTTATAAAATCAACTCAAGCAAATCAGTAGCCTTCCTATACTCAAAGGATAAGCAGGCTGAGAAAGAAGTTAGGGAAATGACACCCTTCACAATAGCCACAAACAATAAAAAGTATCTTGGTATGACTCTAACCAAACAAGTGAAAGATATGTATGACAAAAACTTCAGATCTCAGAAGACAGAAATCGAAGAAGACCTCAGAAAATGGAAAAATCTTCCATGCTCCTGGATTGGGATGGTCATCTTGCCAAAAGCAATCTACAGATTCAATGTGATCTCCATCAAAAATCCCAACGCAGTTGCTTTTGTTTTTAATGAGAAGATTTTGTATGATTTGGCCAGGAATTAAGTTCTTTTCTTTGCTGTTTGCTGAAACTCAGAGTTTGTTCCTGATCTCCTAAAAACACTTGCAAATCTTGTCTACCCTCTTTATCAAATTGATAGCTACACATAACTTACTCATTCTATTCTTATTTTTTGTCTTCCAGACTCCATAGTCTGTTTTCAACATGATCCATTCTGTGAGGCTTTCCATTTCATATATAACTTGATGAAATTGTCATTTATATTGTCATTCACTTTTGATTCTCTTTGATATCCCTATCTGTTAAATCAATCTCTACGTTATCTCTTTATTTATTTTTAATGTTTTAGAAATCAAACTCTATTTTAAAATCCTGAGTCAATGTCCTTACTTCTTTCAGCATTTGGTGTTTTTTGGCATTACTTTAGAAGATATTGTTGTAGAAATTATTAAATCCTGACCTGGGACATTCTATCCCACCTTAGATTAGTTAGGTCCCAGATAAAAACTGCACACAACATTTATTTTTACAATAATCCTTAAACATTACAAGAGCTGGGCAGTTGCATACTGTCAATATTATTAGAATTTATTTTCCTAGCATCCCTGACTTATTATTTATTACTTTCTATGTTTCATCTTGGTTTCTATTTACTACAATTGGACAGCCCTCAGAGTATCCCTCCTAATCTACAGTGTCTTCTCTTCTCTCCTCCTACAAGTACTTCCCTCATGTTTTTTTTTTCAACCTCAACCCCATGAAACCTAAACCACACTGATGTCCCTTCTCTCCAGCTATTGACTGTTGGCATCATTTTACCAATTAAAAATAACTTGGGAATGGGTTCACTTCGCATTTATATCTATATCTCTGGGACAATCAGTCTTGGAGAGCCAATATTATCATTAGAATACAAGCAGGATCAGGCCAACTATCACAAGATATGCTTGTGCTATATAAATACTTTGAACATAATTATAGTCATTTTTGATTTTTTAACTTGAGTTATATTTCTTCCTTTTATTTGGGGTTTTATGAGCTTAATAATTACTGAAGGAGAATTGATTATGCTTTTCATGATTTCTTGTGTTTTAGCAATCAAATTTGCCCATCTGAGTTTACTTCAGTGGTGAAGATTTGTTGTTCCTTTAATTCAGTTAAGTTTTCCTCACTTCATTGGGAACATTTTCAGAATTAAGGACAGTCAAGACTTTAGTGGCATTGAGGTGGTGTTTTTCCATTGTCAGACTTGTATGGATGATGTCAGACTGAAGATGGATCTGAGCTCTCCACTCAGCCATCCTCAGAGATGTCTTTCATGTTTTCAATACCAGTTATTATCCATCTGTAAGGACTCTATGAAAACATATTACTTTTGTCTATGAAACAGTCATTAGACATTCTTTATGTAGCAATTGTTTTAGAGAGTAAGGCATACTCAATTCTCTTTGTACTTACATGTAAGATATTTTGATTTGGTATAAGCAAGAAAAAAGGAGAAAAGGAGTCAGATGCAGTTCACTGAGAGACTAGTGATTAATACAATGTTTCTTGTAGAAAGTAAATGAGGAGAATTACATAGAAAAGACATGGTAGAGACAAGAAAAATATAGGGGAAGAAGTGAAAGTTTTAGTTAAAAGAAGACTAACATTAGAAAGATAGGGTTGTACAGTCATAAGGTATAAAATGATCTCATCTCTCAAAAAGCCATGTCCGAGAAATACTGTAAACCAGGCCTGTATACGTTTCAAGAAATAAGAGAGGTTATCAAGAAAGGTTTATAAAACAAAGAAATCAAATTGTATGTAAAAGTTAAAAAACCTGGAATATTTATTGATATTGTGTATGTTATAAAAAAAAGATTAAGGGGAAATGAGGATGGGTGGAGATATTAGAAAAGAAAACCACCTGGCCAGAACATTGTGCTATCTCACCACTTGAGGAACCTATGGATTATTTTATGCAAAAGGTCTTCTCCAAAAGATATTTCAGGTTGAGTTTCATAAAATTCTTCTTTGGGTCAATCATGTTACTGTAATGGGGCCAGCTATGCTATTGAGAGCCTTATTGAGGTGCCATGCCACCTGGCAGTTTCCTGAAAGACACTAACCACCTGTGGAGCAACTGAACCAGTTATGCTGAGAAGCCTTGGGGGGAAGGAATTTCCCCTGCCTTTATATTTGGAGTTCCTCATTAGTTTGTACTCTCACCAGGAATGGAGGACTGTCCTCTTTGCTCCAAAATCATTGCCAGCATGTACTATCTCTTGAGGTTTTTTTATTTTTTTATTTTTATTTTTTGATTTAAGTCATTTTGAAGGGTACAATATGCAATCTCAGAGTTGTTTTGATTTGCTATACCCAGGTAACTAAGAACTATGAACATTTATTAAATTTCTTCTTGGCCATTTGAGATTCCACTGTTGAGAATACTATTTAGCTCTGCACCCCATTTTTAAATTGGGATATTTGAGTTGTTGTAATGTAGTCTCTTGTCTGACTTTATAAATCTTGGATATTACCCAAACTCAAGCCTATTCCATGTTTTTTTTCTTTCATCAGATTCAGTGTGATGGGTTTACATTGAGGTCCTTTGTTCACTTTGATTGGAGTTTTTGCAGTGTAGTAAATAGGGATCTATTTGAATTATTTTACATGCATTGAATCAGTTTGATCAGTACTACAGATGAGAAAGCACTCATTCTTCATTATGATTTTTTTGCATTTACTCAGGAATCAGAGAAGGGTGTACAGATATCTAATTCTCTAGTTCAACTCCATTAGTCAATGTGTCTTTTTATGATAATACCATGCTGCATCGATTCCTACAGGTTATGGCTTTTGTGTCTTACTCATTCTATAGCCTGGTCCAATGAAACTGCCTCTCTCCCTCTGTCCCTTCTCTTTCTCCTGGGATCCATAATTCTTGGCTTTCCTTTTGCCCAGCAACTGTCTTCTACCATCTCAATTGACATAATCAAGAACCAATTATGGAACCAGATTTTAGTATCAGATGCTCCCCATACAGGTAGAAAATGAGGAGATGGCTAGATGGTCATGAGAATGAATGTAAATCATCAATCTCTGAGGATGTGTGGTTCGGGTGGCTTGAGGCCATGCCAGAAACCTGTGGATAGGGCAGCTCCCAAGAATCTATTGGAATGCCCTTAGTTATGACTCTTAGCTTTGCGATTATAGAACCAGAAGAGGCTATTCCATATAGCCAGGAAAAAACCCAAGGGATCTATTTGAATTAAGGAAACCAACTCACCCACAAGAATTTCTACCCTAAATTTATTCTGATAAAAAATGTAAGCATGGGGGCTGGATCAGAGACTGGGTTTATAGCCAAGAAATAGTTGGCCCAAATAGAGACCCATGTTATAGGGAAGCCATGAAATAGAGAGTATTAATGATACTCTCCTATGCTTGTAGACAGGAACCTACTATGGCTGTTCTCTTAGAGATTACTCTGTAGCAGACTCAGACAGATGCAGAGATCCATAGCCAAGCAGTTGATAGAGCTTGGGGACTCTTCTGGAAGAGATAGGAAGGATTAAAGATTCTGAATGGTATAGGTACTCCACAGGGAGACCAATGTAGTCAACGAACCTGAATCCTTGGGGACTCTCAAAGACTGCACTACCAACAAAAGAATAAACAGGCAAGACCTAGACCCCCATGCACACATATATAGCAGAAATGTAGCTCAGTCTACCTGTGGGTTTCAAACAATTAGAGCAAGGGCTATCCCTAAATCTGTTGCCTGCCTGTGGGATTTGTTCTCATAACTCAGCTCTCCTTTTCTGGCCTCAGTGGGAGAAGCACCTAGCCCTAACTCAACAGAGACTTGATGTTCCAGGGTGAGGTAATACCAGGAGAGAAAGCTTCTCACTTTCAGAGAATAAGAGGAGTGGGGAAGGGTTAGGGACTCTAGATTGGGGTGGGGAGTAGGAGTGGGGCAGCAATCAGGATGCAAGGTGAATAAAAAAGGAGAACAATAATGCATTTTGAGAGTGATCCCATATGCCTGTCATCCAAGAAATCAATATGCCCACTCCAGAGGATTCCAGGACTGAATCCAGTTGAATTATATAATAAGTTCTAGACCTCAAACATGAACATAGCAAGAAAAGTCAGCCCTCCAAACCACAGTAAGTAAATCTTTGAAAACAAGTCACAACTCGTCAAAGAAATTGTTAGTAGAATGCTCAGCCATAAATGGAAATTAAAGACTCTACAATGAAACAATGTTGACAATATTATGGAGAAAACTTTAATCAGTAATAGAAATGAAACATATTGTGCTATCATTGGAAAAATCGACTTTTGATATAAGAGAACATGTACATTACTGAACAATAATTTTCCTTTCACACATAACAATCAAGCATCTATTAAGGCAAAAATGATTGACAAAGGAATATTCAAATAAAGTGTAGAAGGTTAAAGCCATAGTCATCTAAATTTTCTTCTAGGGTAAGTTAAAATCTCAGGTATTTGCCATTCATTTTTTAAAGAACATATCAGAACTTGGGAACAAAATCATCTTTCATTTATGGTTCCATCTCTTGATGTAACTTTCAGCACAATAGGCTTTTCTGAAGAAAGAATCTCTTCCTTACTTAATTTCATGGGAATCTGAAATAATTGAAGAAACACATTGGTAAATTAAATGAATTATCAAATTTCACAGTTTTCTAGAACCAATTTATTAGAACCAATAGTGACTTCTTCCTATGTTGTTGCATGTCTGTGACCCTAATATTCAGAAGTAAGAGAGAGGAGGAATATAAAGTTAAGTCTTCCTGAGGTACATAGTATGTTCAAAACCCTGGTGAACCACACAGACCTTCTTCCTGTTTTAACAAAATCTATATAAGTGATTAAATATCACTTCAGTATTGAACATCCTGAATTGCTTATATAGAATATGAAAATATGATTCAGTATTACTTTATATGGATAAGATTAAAGTAATGATATTAAAATGGAAAAAAAGAAAATATGATTCAGTCTATTTATCCTTTCACATACAAATTAATTACTTATCCTGTAATAGGCCTAGGGCAAAATTGTAGCAGTGTATCTTCTTATTGGAGGTAAATTTTAAATGAAAATTAGAAGTTTGAACTTGGTAAAGCACGTTTTAGGACACAAAGTATACATTTTAAAAATATGATATAAAGTTAATTTCCATTTAGTAAAACTGGAAAGACAACCATGAGTCAGGTTTGTACATAGTGAGCACTGTTTTCAGACTCTGCTTCCCAACCATACGTTTACCTATCCCATCTGATACATGTCGGTTCATAATATAGGATGGGACCGTGAGAACTATTAAGGTATTAGTCCCCTGTATCTATTTTGAAATTCCAAGACGGTGCTAATAGAAAAACTACAGTTATTTTAATTAATTTTAAAATGACATTCTTGTTGGTTTGTGGGACAGGTGTGGACTACAACAGACATATTTTGAGACATATTTATTATAACACTCATGAAATTAAATTTGCTCGGCATGTCTTCAATTAAGTTAATGACAATATATTCTTTAGTTCTTCCTCTGAGACATTTCAAGCATGTTTCTAAATGGGACAACTTGCTTTAAACTTTACACAGAATGGGGTTGAGGTTCTGTAAGACCAGATGACTGACTTCAAGTGGACAGTGCCTTTCAGGAACCATAGACAGATACACACATACATTTTCATACAGAGTTAATATGAAACACATGCTAATATCTTTTCCATACTTTTAGCAGCCATATGGGTCAAGGAATTCAGGAGAACATGGCCCACTGAACAAAGCAGAACTCATGGGAGCTCACAGAGACTGCAGTGGCCCTCTGCATACATGTCATTTTTGTATAGATTGGAGTTTTGGTGTGACTTTTAACAATATATGTATGTGTGTCTATGAGTCTTTGGCCTTCTTCTGGGATCCATTTCCTCATATTGAGTTACATCATCAAGAACTGTTTATATATAATCTATTGCATCTTTGTATGCTGTGTTTTGTTGCTGTCACTGGGAGATCTGTTCTTTTATGAAGGCAAATGAAGCAGCAGTGGATCTGGTAGAGTGAGAAAGCAGAACAGGGGACTAGAAAGAGAGGAGTGAGTGGAGGCTATGGTTGAGATGTGTTTTATGAAAGAACAGAAAGGAGTTGGTCACGTATATAGTGTACATAAGTATGAAAATATTCTAACATAGTCAATTACAGTGTAAAATACAAATATACTTGTAATGAGGGAAAAACCACCTACTTTCAATGATATTATCTATAGCCATATAAGGGATACTTTCATTAACTTTACGTGATCTTACAACTTACACTTAAACACAGAATAACTGCCTTAAAAATATGTATATGTATATGTATATATATGTACATGTATATGTATATGATATGTGTGTGTATGTGTATGTATCTATGTAACTATGTATCTAAGTATGTATGTATCTATGTATATGTGTATATGTATCTATGTATATGTATATGTTTATGTGTATATGTATATATGCATATACATATACACATATATATGTATATGTGTATATGTATATATGTGTACATGTGTTTATGTGTAAATGTGTATATATGTATGTATGTATATATATGTACATATGTATATACATATGTACATATATCTATATATGTCTGACTCTCACCTCTCTATCTATCTTTCTATCTATCTATCTATCTTTCTATCTATCTATCTATCTATCTATCTATCTATCTATCTATCTATCTATCTTTGGGATACATATTCCCAAGTTTATGAAAATGCATGTGAATAAAAAATAAAATTACATCAAAAAAGAATACATTCTGCCTCACCTGTGTTTCCTCACAAGGCTGCACAGAAAAGTTCTGCAAGATTTTGACAACAGCAAGCTTCATGTTAATGAGAGCAAACCGCATGCCAATGCAGTTTCTCGGACCATTTCCAAAAGGCATGTATACATAAGGATTGATTCTGTCCTTATTCTCCTTGCTGAACCTGGTGTCAAAATTAAGCAAGAGCATAAATAATGAAACAAGAAGCACACAAAACTGATATATTTGTAGGTTTCAGTTATAGCCCTCAGACAGAGTGATATACAGAGATTCAGTTTATTCACTATTGTAATAGAGGTAGTGTTGATTTATTATGAGATCAATGTGTACAATAAATGACATCTGTTTAATACCACTAAGCTACAGGGTGTGGGATTGGTTGGTATAGAGATTTCACCTACACAGGAAACAGGAATCAGTCAACTCTATTTTACTCTTCTAATGTGTACTATATGTAACCTGCCTTAGCCAAGGCAGGACTAATATTACAAGATCTTAGGCATCAAAAACTTTATGAAAAATGAGAGAATAGTACATGCCTAAATTATTTGACCTCTGACTCAGCTACTACTATCTTAAAAATATTTTTCACATAAGTAGCATTATATGGACTGAGCAGATTTCTTTCATGAATTTATATGTATAGCCATACACTTATATACAAGCAATAGTGATTTATGCAAAAAATCATTGAACTTGAAAAAGTGTGGGTAGAGATGTACAGTAACTTTTGGGTGTGAAAAGTGTAAAAAAAAAATGTTATACCTAAAATAAAATCTCAAAATCTCCCTCCGGTCCACTTTGCCTTTTCTGCCTGGCCCTTTCTTCTGGGGCAGAGTGTTAGCTTGGGTGCTCCACTAAAGACATCATATCCTAACCCATCTGAAAGTACCAGCTGCACTCAGAGCAGCTTAGGACCTGCTACACTCAGAATAGAAGGTCCCACTGAACTCAGAGCAATTGAGGACCCACTGCACTCAGATCACTGGAGGATCCACTGCACTCAGAACAGTTGAGGACCAGCTGCACTCAGAGCAGTTGGACAGCAGCTTGACAGCTCCACTGAAGACCCAAGACCCTAAAGTCCTCCTAGGAAATCTACTGCAGCCAGGGTAACAGATCAGAATCTTCTCTGCCCCTGTGAAAAGTTCCCAGTAGGAAGGTCCCATAGGTGGTTTGCTACAGCCAAGGCTGCAGGTCTACTAGGAGATCTTATGCATCCAACGGACAAAAGAGGCAGAATCCAGACAGTCATCCAGACCAACAAACATCAGGGATATCCAGATAGCAAGAGACAAGTGGAAGACCATAAGCAATGTATCTACCAATCCAACCCTATAGAGAATCCCAGAAGGAAAACCCCAACACATGGAAGGTACCTTTACTAAAGAAAAGACAAATTATTAATCATCTTATAACAACAAATGAGTGAACCATATGCCCATAATGCCATGTATAAAAATAATACATAACAGGAACTAATAATGTTCTGTCTTTAATATTTTCAATATTAATTGACTCACCTATAAAAAGACATAAGCTAACTGAATGGATACACACAGGATCCAGGATTTTGGTGCATAAAAGAAATAACTCTCAATAACAAAGACAGACAGTACCTCATTGTAAAAGACTGGCAAATAGTCCCAAGAAAAAAACCTGGTGTTGTCATCATAATATCCAAGAAAATTGACTTTTAACCAAAAGTTTAAAAAGTTTAATGAAGAAGGACACTTCATATTCATCGAGGGAAAAATCCACAAAGAAAAATTTTCAATTCTGAACATTTATGCCACAAATGCAAGAGCATCCATATATAACTTTACTTAAACTCAAAACACACAAACACCAAACAATAGAGGTGGGAGACTTTAACACCCATCTCTTACCGACATTACTAAAAGGCTGACTTTCTGCAACTTCTAAATGCACACATGTGTAACTCAATGGGTTCCCATATTTTAGACATGATTCCCATATTTGGGCATGTATCTAAATATTTCTTCTAGCATAAAGGAAAACTTCAAAGAAACATAAAGAGAATGACTTTAATAAAACATTAGTTTCATAATCATTGTAATTATGCTTGCTCTCTCTGACAAGTGCTAACACACATACATGCATACATCATACAAGCATGCCTCAAAAATAGTGTTGATAAATTATAGAAAGTACCCAGAATTTATAAAAACTGGATAAACTTGTGGTTTTACTGATTTTAAAATACCCACCCATACTTAGAAATGTATACAATGATATCACTCTATTAAAGAAATTTGTATGAAGGTTTTAAGACTCTAAAACAAAATTTCACCATTTAGAAATATCATTTTTGTTAAGCTAAAGTCCTTTTAGCTTTTTTAAAATAATAATTATCTCTTTGTAGTAAGAACAATGCAAATTCAAACATATGTTTAAGATAATATAAATTTCCATCTGTGTGATTACTATAAGAGACTTGCTTAGAGAATTATTATTCTGAGTGTGTTTCCATTCACAGAGACATCATACCTTTCAGGACAGAATTTCTCAGGCTCTGGCCAGTATTTGGGATCTCGGTGAAGAACAAACACAGGTACAACTACTTTTGTATTTTGAGGAATGAACACACCATTGATTTCAGCATCTTTCTTACTGAGTCTGGAATTTCTGACACCAACTGGATATAATCTCAGAGTTTCACTTATTACCATGTCCAGATATTCTAACTCTATCAGGCAATTATAAGTGGCAGGCGCCTGGGAAGAGAAATAAAATATTTGATGATTTGAGATCTGTAATTAACTTTTATATCAGTATATACAGCACTTCTAAGTTTAGAAACTCCTCATTCAACACAGATTAAAGAGTGAATCGAATGCTGATATGTCATATTCACAAAAGTCATGTGTTTTGACCAGATAAAGGGCCTTTGAAATGCATGGTGAAGTGATTATATAAGTGATTATATTCAGATAAACTTCTTCTTAAACCTCAAGTTATCACTTTCTCTTCATACCGCTCTCCTTTCCAGTAATAGTGAGTATCATATTATACCAATCTTGCTTAAAATAAATCATCTATCAAGGTCATTATAACTTTTTTAGAGAGGCCATTAATGCAGACTAAGGAAATTAATGCAGACAGTATCAAATCTCTTTGAAACATCTGAATCAAGCCTTTCTAATGGGAACACATTGTGTGTAAAACCTATTATTGAGTTTAATATTACTATGGGTATGATGATTAATGCCATATTAAACTAGAATAACACATGACATTATAGTGATTTAACTTCAGCAGGATCTTTTCTGTTTGAAACTCACCATGGTAAAATAAGGTAAAAGTGGACAATAATTGACTGTAAAATTCATATTCTTTCTTGTTTTTTTTAATTTTCTATATTCTTTGTTTACCTTCTGAATGCTTTCCCATTTTCCACTTCCTCCCTCCACATCGATCTCATAAGCCCTCTTCCCTCTGCCCATTTCCTAATCACCCCTCCCATTTCTCTGTCCTGGTACTCTTCTACAGTGCTAGATCAAGACTTTCCGAACCAGGGCCCCCTCCTTCCTTCTTCTTGGGAATCATTTGATATGCTAATTGTGTCTTGAAAATTCAGAGCTTCTGGGCTAATTAATATCCACTTATCAGTGATTGCATTCCATGTGTATTCTTTTGTGATTGGGTTACCTCACTTAGGATGATATTTTTCAGTTCCAACCATTTGCCTAAGAATATCATGAATTCATTGATGTTAATTGCTGAGTAGTATTACATTGTGTAAATATACCACATTTTCTGTATCCATTCTTCCATTGAGGGATATCTGGGTTTTTCCAGCTTCTGGCTATTATAAATAAGGCCGTTATGAACATAGTTGAGCATGTCTCCTTATTACATGCTGGGGAATCCTCTGGGTTTATGCCCAGGAGTGGTATAACAGGGTCTTCCAGAATTTCCTTAGTGGTTGTACCATCTTGCAATCCCACCAGCAGTGGAGGATTGTTCCTCTTTCTCCACATCCTGGCCAACACCTGCTGTCTCCTGAGTTTTTAACCTTAGCTTTTCTGACTGGTGTGAGGTGAAATCTCAGGGTTGTTTTGATTTGCATTTCCCCAATAATTAATGATGCTGAACATTTGTTAAGGGGCTTCTCAGTCATCCAAAGTTCTTCAGGTAAAAATTCTTTGTTTAGCTCTGTACCCCATTTTTTAAATAGGGTTATTTGGTTTTCTGGGGTCTAACTTCTTGAATTCTTTGTATATATAGGATATTAGTCCTCTGTCAGATTTAGGGTTGGTGAAGATCCTTTCCCAATTTGTTGGTTGCCATTTTGTCCTTTTGACAGTGTCCTTTGCCTTACAGAAAATTTGTAGTTTTATGAGATCCCATTTGTCGGAGCAGATGGGCAAAATTTATATTCTACTGAAATTTCCGTTCAGCTCCATGCAGAGTTGCTGAAACAGTCTTCCTCTTCTTGCTTCATATAGTGTTCTAACAAATCTTTATGTTTCAACATCTCACAGCCTAGATTTGGCTGAAAAGGATGTTTTAACGGAGAGATTAAGGATTAGTAGATTAGATAGGTTTGTGAATATGTACTAGAGGTTTGTTTTCCTGATTGTCTTGATCAATGGGGCTGGGTCCAAGCAAGGGTAGGTAGCACTATTTCATTAGAACATCATATTGGGGTATATGCAAACAGTTATATAATGATCATTTAGTGAGTGGGTTAGCCAGCAATTAGCGTCATACATGATCCCTGCTGTGCTTATTTAGCTTTGAGAAAGTGCCTTTGTCATAAGAAATGCTATGTGGAGTTCCAAGCACTCCTGACTACAAGTTCTTGTCTTGAGTTCCTGCCTTTTCTCTCCTCAGTGATAGATTGTCATCAAAAATTGTAAGATGAAATGAGTGGTTTCCTCAACATAGGTGGTTTTGGTCATGGTATTTGCCACAAGACAGAAATGATGCAAGAACAGAAGGTGAGTATGAAACTTGATGATGCTTTGTGTACTTCTAACTGATAACTAGACAGTCTCATATTCAGATATCTCATATGCCATTGCAGTCAGTTTTGGGTAGAGATATGAAGACAGCTTATGTGATATGTTGCTATTACTCCATGGGACACTGGAGCTACCACAATGAGGATGTGAAAAGCTTATGTTGAAAGCTACCATAATTTTCATGTCCATATATCATCATGTGATTTGAGAAAGGAGTTATGGGCAGAATTACTGCTCAGCTTAGATGAGAAAATGCACAATGGCTGGCTTTTGTATTGTGCTATTGTATCCTGTTCTGTCACATTGGGTTCTTATCGCTTAGAGACTTGATAGTTCCTGAAAGCAGAGAGAGAGAGAGAGAGAGAGAGAGAGAGAGAGAGAGAGAGAGAGAGAGAGAGAGAGAGAGAATGAATCTGAAGGAGAGGAAGGGAAGGGGGTGGGGTTGTGAGGAGTGGATGAAGGAAAAACTGTGTTAAGAATGTGTAATATGAGAGAAGAATCTATTGTCAATGTAAAAACAGACAAAAAAAAGAAAAAAGAATATGTGGTAGATTGTTTTATGTCTTCAGATATTTACTACTCCTTGGTCTCTGAGCTAGGGCTTTATTTCATTTTCCTTAGTAGCATCTTCTCAGGTTATTTGTTTTTGAAAAATATAATAAAATGTTTGTTTTTTTTGGATGGAGCTAGAGAACATCATACTAAGTGAAGTAACCCAGACTCAAAAGGTGAATCATGGTATGCACTCACTAATAAGTGGTTATTAACCTAGAAAACTGGAATACCAAAAACATAATCCACACATCAAATGAGATACAAGAAGAAAGGAGGAGTGGTCCCTGGTTCTGGAAAGACTCAGTGAAACAGTATTCGGCAAAACCAGAACGGGGAAGTGGGAAGGGGTGGGAGGGAGGACAGGGGAAGAGAAGGGGGCTTACGGGACTTTCGGGGAGTGGGGGGGCTCAAAAAGGGGAAATCATTTGAAATGTAAATAAATTATATCGAATAAAAAATTAAAAACAAACAAACAAACAAAAAAAACCAAAAAAAGCAAAAAAAACCCAAAACAAACAAACAAACAAACAAAAAGATAAGGTTTCATTGCTGATATCCACGCCAAAGCATGCACAGTAGTAATGCACATACCAGGTCACTGTGATTCTAGAGGGATGCCTCAGTAATGAAGGGCACTGGTTTTTCTTGCAAAGGACAAAGAGTGGCTTCCCAGTAGCAAAATAGTGGATTACAATTACTGGAAATCTAGTTTTGGGGCATAGGCTTTTATCATTTTAGTCACCTCAGACTCTAGGCATGCACATGATGATAAATATGCATTCAGGCAAAGCAGTTATATGCATTAAGTACAAATTTAAAAGTTAAATTATTATACTTTAAGAGTAGATATTTTGTTCATGCATTTAGAGTGTGTCATTTTGGCAAGAAATAATAGATATTAGAGGATCATTAAAATGTACAATGATTAATTTTCTCCTTGAACACTATTGACTTCCACCTCTCATTTTTCTTCCGCACTTAGATTTTCACTATTTACTTTTGTAAGAAAGAATATTTATGCTATCTATGATCATTTTCAATATATGTGTGGAAGAAATGTTTCTTGTTGAGTTTTGATCTTTTCTGGTTTTCAGATGCTATCTACTCACCTTATTGGGCAGAACTGCATCAATTTCATGCTGGAGTTTCTTCTGGACATCAGGATGAGTGGCCAGTGCATACATAATAAAAGAAAGAACGTTGCTTGTGGTATTATGGCCAGCCAAAACAAATGTTATTGATTGGGCCGCAATCTCCAGGTCAGAGAGAGCTAAAATAAGATTAGACATAACAGGTATAATGGACCATGTTGGTAATATGGCATAGTCGAAAACACCTCTCTGTATAATTTTGAGAAAATATTAATCCTGTGTAGGGCAGTGTTCTATGAGAGTAAATAGTAAAATGATACCAGGATAAATGTAAAACTACTATACATTGTACTTATCAGAGAAGTGTCGATAATAATCTCTATGCATAGTGATAAGCAAGATGCCAATGTACCACATATTGAAAATCTGCAGAAAATAGTATAGTAAATATCTGTAATTTTGAGCATATCCACAATCAGATGTGCAGCAAATGTAAACTTAAGGTGTGAGATTAGAAAGTGGGATTAAGAGGAAAATTTATAGCATTCAGTGCTTTCATAAAGAAATTGGAGTGGCCTTATACAAGTAAGTTAACAGTATACCTGAAATCGCTAGAACAGAAACAAGCTAACATACTCAAATTGGCAGAAAATAATCAAATTCAGCATGGAAATCAACTAGATGGAAACAAAGAGAATGATACAAAGAATCAACAGAACTAGGAACTGCTTCTGTGAGCCAATTGACAAGATAGATAAACCTTTAGTCACACTAGATAAGGGTCACAGAGACAGTAACCAAATTGCCAAAATCAGAAATGAAAACAGACACAACTACAGAACTGAGGAAATTAAAAAAGATTCATCCTATCCTAATACAGAAGCCTATACACTATAAACTGGAAAATCTAGAAGAAAGAGATGATTTCTAGACAAATACCATACACCAAAGTTAAATAAATATCACACAAACAACCTAACCATTCTCATAACTGCTAGAAAAATTGAAAAAGTTATAAAATACCTCCCAATCCCAATAAAGCCCAGGGCCGGAAGATTTTAATGTAGAATTCCACCACAATTTCAAAGAAGAGATAATACCAACATTGCTCAAACTATTCCACAAAATAGAAACAAAATAAACACCAATTCATTCAATGGGGTATGGAGCTAAACAGGAAACTCACAATAGAAGAGTCTCAAATGTATGAGGAGCATTTAAAGAAATATTTAAATTCTTTAGCTATCAGAGAAATGTATGTCAAAATGATCCTTAGATTCCACCCCACTCATTCCTATTGTCAGTCATTTTAGTCATTCATATTGGAGTGGGGAATGACTAAAAATTCAAATGGCAGCATATGCTGTCAAGTATGCTGAGAAAGAGGAATACTCCTCCTGTTGCTGGTGGGAGTGTAAACTGGTACTACCACTTTGGAAATCAATCTGGTGATTTCTCAGGATACTCGAGATAGTTCTACTCAAATACACAGCTATACCATTCCTGGGCATATACCCAAATGATGGTCTACCACATTACAAGGACATGTGCTCCACTATTTTTGGAGCAGCCTTTTTTATAATAGCAAACAGCTGGAAACAATGCAGATGTGTCTTAATCAAAGAATGCATTCAGAAAAGGTGGCTCATTTATATATTGGACAATTATTCAGCTTCAAAATTTTAGGCCATCATGAATTCTGTAGGCAAATAGATAGATCTAGAAAATACCATCCTGAGTTAGGTAACTCAGACACAAAAGTACATACATGGTATGTATTCACTGATAAGTGGATATTAGCCAAAAATTACAGAATACTCACTATACATCTCAGATTGTAAGAAGTTTAACAAGTAGAAAATAATGGGAGACTGAGGGAGCGAGGAATCTGAGTGTTATGGATTGCTATCTGCTTTTTCTGCTTCCTCAAAATGGGTGCATGTACTCAGGTGAAATCTTAATTAGTCAGAGAAGGCTAGAGCCTGTGACTGGAGAGTGAAATGAGGGCGTGGAGCTGAAATCTTTAGAGAGGGGAGAGAACAGGGAAGTGGGAAGGGGTGGGTGGGAGGACAGGGGGAGAGAAGGGGGCTTAGGGGACTTTCGGGGAGTGGGGGGCTAGAAAAAGGGAAATCATTTGAAATGTAAATAAAAAATATATTGAATAAAAAAACAAAAAAAAAACAAACAAACAACAACACAGGTCAGTTAAAATGAGATGGGATGGAGAAGGAAACAATATGGAACCAGAAAGGGAAGAAGATAGAGTTCACCCACGTGTTCTGGAGATGTAGATGGGCTTGGTGCTAGTCTTGTGATCCAATCCCCTGGTGAATAAAGGATCCAATCATTGTGTAAGTAAGTGGGTCATTCGGGTTGGATGGAGGAAGAGAGGAAGCGGGAGAGTTAGGTCCTTTTGGAATGGGTACAGCATATTGGTAAGACATATCTGCTAGAATTTCCCAGTATCATGGCAGATCCACAAGGATTTGCCAGTTGGGGGATTATATTTTAATAAAGTGTATATGATTAGGTTTTAATTGCTGCACCCAGAGACTGAGTTACCATTGTTTCTCAACTATGTTTGTGTTGTGTTTTCCTTCATGCGGTATCTTGTCTGGGTTCAAGAGAGAAAGGTACAGCAGCAAAGCTTGCATTTAGCAGAAGTACACCATAAAGGCCATGGTGGATTTGAAACACAGGATTGGCATAGCAGCAACTTGCTTGTGGGAACTTAGTGAGCTTTCTGGAAAGATTTTAGAGCTCTGAGTCAGAGTCTCCTCGCGATAAAAGCAGGGTAGGGCAGAGGCACAAGTATGGGAACATGACGGTTCTATTTTTGAAATATTTACCACAACAGGAGAAGCCACAAGAAGCCAGGGATTTAATAAATAGGCAATAAGCAGTGTAAGGTACATTTGCTCAATCCAGGTGTGCAGATCATGTTCATATCAATTGAGTTTTGTTTTCTTTGTGATGGCATTTTGGGGTTGGAGATTTACTTTTATAAAGCTGGCTGGTGTTTACAATTCTCTAGTATTATCATTTTATGGAGTAAAGGGTATCTGTGCAAGTGATAGCTGGCTTTCTGTAGGCTAGCCATAGATGGTGGATGACCTGGGATGATTGGAATGGCTTGGGAGTAGCTGGGTGAGGGAATCATGTGGGCCAGTGAGAGCACCAGTGCATATCTTTTTCATGTGGATTGGTTTTCTTCAAACTACATACTATATCTGTGTGGGATAGGAGATAGGGAGAGGAAAAGGGGTACATGATCAGGTATGGGTGGTAGAGGCAGTAGAGAAGCCAGAAGAAGAAATGGAAATATGCAGTTTTGGAAGGTGGTAAGTTAGGGGGGGACCCTCTAAAAAATACCAGAGACCTGGGAAGTGAGAGACTCTCAGGACACATTGGAGATGACCATAACCAAAATGCCTAACAATGGGGAGAGGGAACTTGAAGTGTCCACCTCCACTAGAAAGACAGGGCCTCAAGTGGTGGTGGGATGGGGTTACTAAGTAACAGTCAAAATATTTGACCCAGAATTTCTTCCTTCTAAAGAACTTCAGGGACAAAAATGGAGAAGAGAGTGAAGGAAAGACTGTCAAATGACCAACTTTCAATTCGTCTCTTGGAAGAGACACCAAGGCCTGACACTAATACTAATGCTATGATGTGCTCATAGATGGGAGCCTGGCATGGTTGACCTCTAAGAGGCTCTACCAGGAGCTGGCTGAGACAGATGCAGGTACTTAAACCTTACCATTGGACTGAAGTCAGAGGCCACCATGGTTGAATTAGGGGAAGGATTGAAGAAGCTGTAGTGAAGGGTGACTCCATAGAATGGCCATCAGTCTCAACAAACCTGGACCCCAGTGAGACTGATCCACCAACCAGAAGCATACACAAGCTGGTCTGAGGACCCTAGCATATATAAAGGAAGGGACTGCTTGTTCTGGCCTCAGAAACCATGAGACAGGGAGGGGAAAATGGGTACATGATCAGGTATGTGGGGGGAGAGCATTCAGGCCCAGTGAATGGGAAGGCCAGGGATGGGATACATCCTCTTGGAGGCAAGGAGTAAAAGGGATGTTAACAAGGAACTGTGGGAGGGGGCACTCTGTGTGGGAAAACGACTGGAATGTAAATAGATAAAATAATTTTGAAAAAGAAAATCAAAAGCCTTAAAAGAGATTCTCTCATTCAACTTATCAAGTGGTACCTGATATCAGAGCAGTAGTGGGAAATGAAAGTACAATCAGGGATGGCTTTACCAGAAAGAAAATAATACTCAGTCTATGCCATTTGGGGAGATTTGACATCTATGTACTGCTGTTGATTATATGTACATGTATGTACATGTACATGTATATGTGTACGAATATATATATATATATATATATATATATATATATATATACATGTACATGCACACATATGTACATGCATATATATATTCATTTGTATCACATTAGATGTGGTCTTGTTTTATATTGCTTTAATCATACGCATACACATACATGCCCTCTGTAATCAGAGATTCTATAGAATATTTATCATACAGAAAAGTTGGATTTTTAAAAGACTTTCTGAATCTAAGGAAAGACTATGTTTTTCTGTTATTAATTTTTTCTATGCCCCAGAATATATACATATACATATATCATTTCTAACTTTCTGAGATAAAAGAGATTCATGAGATTCAATCCTTATTATTGATCCTTTACATGTATTATTTAATTTGGTTTGCAAACATTTTATAGAGAATTTTCACCACAGCAATTTGTACATATATTTCTTGAATTTGGTTTTTAAATATTTTATCTAGAAATTCATGCTTATGTTCACTAAGGAGATTCAGCAATAGATCACTTTTGATGTGGTTTGTCTATATTTAGCACCAGTATAATATTCCATTTACAAAAAAAGATTCCTTGAAGTTTTCTTTCATTTTTCATTTTCAGAATACTTTGAATAGTATTGATGAAAATCTCTGAAATTCTAACAGAATACATATTGAAATATTCTCAAATTATTTCTATAACTTTTGTTGACCTGAATTTGTTTAAATTATATATTTCATCTTGACATTACTTTGACATGTCATATACAACCTGAAATACTTGTATTTTATTTTAGATTTTTGAATTTAGTAGAATTTAAAAATTGATATTATGGAGAGAGCAGCAGTTCCTCTGAGGGCCAGCCTGAAGTGGATACTCTGGCCTGTGGAGAAGGTGAAATCGCCATCTTTGTCCCCAGCCAGATGAGACCGGCCACCCCTGGTACTGAGCTATCCTGAGTGCAAGACCTCAGGGGATGCAGACAGCCGAGCTGCAGGTTACCACCTGCAACAAGGAACTGGGAGAGCAGCGGTTCCTCTGAGGGACAGCCAGGCTTGGGGCCAGTGCCCTGAGGGATCCCCGCTGCCATCCTCACACTCTGACAGAGCAGACGGGCAGTACCAGGTTCAGTCCACAGAGACAACCCAATTATAACATTGCTTATACTTGGAGGTTGAAGCGCCAGCCAGTGACTAGACCAACTAACACCAGTGAGAAATAGGTGGCAAAAGGCAAATGTAGGAATGTTACTAACAGAAATCAAGGCAATATGGCAGCATCTGAACCCAATTCTCCATTAACGGCAAGTCCAGGATACCCCAAAACACCAGAAAAACAAGATTTGGATGTAAAAGCACTGGTCATGATGCTGTTACAGGAACACATGAAGGACATAAATAAATCTCTTAGAGAAATTCAGGAGGAAATGGATCAAAACTTAGAAGCCCTTACAAGGGAAACACAAAAATCATTAAAAGAAATTCAGGATAATATGGGTCAAAAGATATAAGCCAATAAGGAAGAAACACAACAAATCATTTAAAGAAATAAAGGAGAAGTTTGGTCAACAGGCTGAGATCATGAAAGTGGAAACACAAAAATCTCTTAAAGAATTACAGGAAAACACAAACAAGCAAGTGAAGGAGCTGAACAAAACCATCCAGGATCTAAAAACAGAAGTAGAAACAACTAGGAAATCACAAAGGGAGACAACTATGAAGATAGAAAACCTTGGAAAGAAATCAGGGGCCATAGATGCAAATATCAATAACAGAATACAAGAGATAGAAGAAAGAATCTCAGATGCTGAGGGTCCCATAGAAACCATGGACTCAAGTGTCAAAGAAATGAAAAATGCAAAAAGCTTGTAACCCAAAATATCCAGGAAATCCAGGACCCAATGAGAAGGCCAAACCTAAGGATCATAGGCATAGATGCGAGTGAATATTTACAACGTAAAGAATCAGCAAATATCTTCAACAAAATTATGGAAGAAAACTTCCCTAACCTAAAGAGAGAGAAGCCCATGAATATACAAGAAGCCTACAGAACTCCAAACAGACTGGACCAGAACAGAAATACCTCCCCTCACATAATAATCAAAACCCAAAATATACTAAACAAAGAAAGAATTTTAAAGGCAGTAAGAGGAAAAGGCCAAGTAACATATAAAGGAAGACCTATCAGAATCACACCAGACTTCTCACCAGAGACTATGAAAGCTAGAAAATCCTGGGCAGATCTCATGCAGACTCTAAGAGAACATAATGCCAGCCAAAACTATTATATCCAGCAAAATTCTCAATCACCACAGTAGTTGAAACCAAAACATTCCATGAAAAACCCACGTTTAACCAATATATTTCCCCAAACCCAGCCCTACAAAGGATAATAGGAGGAAAACACCAATACAAGGATGGAAACTTCACCCTGGAAAATGCAAGATAGTAACCTTCTTTCATCAAATCCAAAAGAAGATAACCAATCAAATATAAAAAACAACATCAAAAATGACAGGAAGTAATAATCACTATTCTTTACTATCTCTTAACATCAATGGACTCAATTCCCCTATAAAAAGACATAGACTAACAGACTGGTTACATAAACAGGACCCTACATTTTGCTGCATACAGGAAACACACCTCAGTGTCAAAGACAAACACTACCTTAGAGTAAAAGGCTGGAAGTTGATTTTACACCAAATGGTCTCAGGAAACAAGCCAGAGTAGCCACTATATTATCAGATAAAATTGATTTTCAACCTAAAGTCATCAAAAGAGACACTGAGGGACACTTCTTGCTGGTCAAAGGAAAAACACACCAAGAAGAACTCTCAGTACTGAACATCTATGCTCCAAATGCAAAAGCCCCCTCATTCATAAAAGAAACTTTATTAAAGATCAAAGCACACATTGCACCTAACACAATAATTGTGGGTGACTTCAACACTCCACTCTCCTCAATGGACCGATCAAGAAAACAGAAACTAAATAGGGACACAGTGAAACTAATTGAAGCTTTGTACCAATTAGAGTTAAGAGATATATAGAACATTTCATCCTAAAGCAAAAGAATATACCTTTTTCTCAGCACCTCATGGGACCTTCTCCAAAATGGATTATATAATTTGCCACAAGACAGACCTCAACAAATATAAGAAGATCGAAATAATCCCATGCCTCCTATCATATCAGTATGGAGTAAAAGTGGTCTTCAATAGCAACAAAATCAACAGAAAGCCCACATTCACATGGAAATTGAACAATACTCTACTCAATGATACCTTGGTCAAGGAAGAAATACAAAAAGAAATCAAAGACTTTTTAGAATTTAATGAAAATGAAGACACAACATACTCAGATCTATGGGACACAATGAAAGCAGTGCTAAGAGGAAAATACTTAGCCCTGAGTGCCTCCAAAAAGAAAATGGAGAGAGCATAAACTAGCAGCTTGACAACACACCTGAATGCCCTGGAACAAGAAGAAACTAATTCACCCAGGAGGAGTAGAAGGCAGGAAATCATCAAACTCAGTGCTGAAATCAATCAAGTAGAAACAAAGAGAATCATACAAAGAATCACCAAAACCAGGAGCTGGTTGTTTGGAAAAATCAACAAGATAGATAAGCCCTTAGCCAGACTAACCAAGGGGCACAGAGACAGTATCAAAATTAACAAAATTAGAAACAAAAAGGGAGATATAACAACAGAAACAGAGGAAATTAAAAAAACCATCAGATCCTACTACAAAAGCCTATACTCAAAACATCTGGAGAATCTGGAGTAAATGTACAGTTTTCTGGACAGATATCAAACACCAAAATTAAATCAGGATCAAATAGACCATCTAAACAGTCCCATAACCCCTAAAGTGATAAAAGGGGTAATAGAATGTCTCCCAAACAAAAAAAAAGTATGGGACCAGATGGTTTTACTGCAGAATTCTATCAAACCTTCAATGAAGACCTAACACCAATACTCTTCAAACTATTCCACAAAATAGAAACAGAAGGAACACTACCCAACTCATTCTATGAAACAACAATTATGCTAATTCCAAAACCACACAAAGATGCAAATAAGAAAGAGAATTTCAGGCCAATTTCCCTTATGAATATCGATGCAAAATACTAAATAAAATTCTTCCCCACCGAATCCAAGAACACATCAAAACGATTATCCATCATGATCCAGTAGGCTTCATCCCAGGGATGCAGGGATGTTTCAATATAAGAAAATCCAGAAATGCTATCCACTACATAAACAAACTCAAAGAAAAAAACCACATGATCATTTCATTAGATGCTGAAAAAGCATTTGACAAAATTCAGCATCCTTTCATGTTAAAAGTCTTGGAAAGGATAGGTATTCAAGGCCCATATCTAAACATAGTAAATGCGATATACAGCAAACCGGTAGCCAACATCAAACTAAATGGAGAGAAACTTGAAGCAATCCCACTAAAATCAGGGAATAGACAAGGCTGCCCCCTCTCTCCATATCTTTTCAATATAGTTCTTGAAGTCCTAGCTAGAGCAATTAGAAAACATAGGAAAGTCAAAGGGATACAAATTGGAAAGGAAGAAGTCAAACTATCACTATTTGCAGATGATATGATAGCATACTTAAGTGACCCTAAAAACTCCTACAGCTGATAAACAACTTCAGCAAAGTGGCTGGCTACAAAATCAACGCAAGCAAATCAGTAGACTTTATATATTCAAAGGACAAGCAGACTGAGAAAGAAATTAGGGAAATGACTCCCTTCACAATAGCTACAAACAGCATAAAGTATCTTGGGGTGACTCTAACCAAACAAGTGAAAGACCTATATGACAAGAACTTCAGATCTCTGAAGAAGGAAATCGAAGATCTCATCAAATGTAAAAATCTTCCATCCTCGTGCATTGGCAGGATTAATATATTTAAAATGGCCATCTTGCCAAAGGTAATCTACAGATTCAATGCTATCCCCATAAAAATCCCAACCCAGTTCTTCACAGAGCTAGAAAGAGCAATTCTCAAATTCATCTGGAATAACAAAAAACCCAGGATAGCTAAAACTATTCTCAACAGTAAAAGAACTTCAGGGGGATTCAGTATCCCCTACTTTAAACTGTACTATAGAGCAATAGTGATAAAAACTGCATGGTATTGGTACAATATCAGGCAAGCAGATCCATGGAATAGGATTGAAGACCCAGAAATGAAACAAAACACCTATGGTCACTTGATCTTCGAAAAAGGAGCTGAAAGCATCCAGTGGAAAAAAGATAGTCTTTTCAATAAATGGTTCTGGTTCAATTGGAGGTCAGCATGCAGAAGAATGCAAATCCATCCATTCTTATCTCCTTGTACTAAGCTCATCTCCAAATGGATCAAGGACCTCCACATAAAACCTGACACACTGAAACTAATAGAAAAGGAACTGGGGAAGACCTTGGAGGACATGGGCACAGGGGAAAAGTTCCTGATTAGAACACCAATAGCTTTTGCTCTACGATCAAGAATTAACAAATGGGACCTCATAAAACTACAAAGTTTCTGTAAGGCAAAGGACACTGTCAAAAGGACAAAACATCAACCAACAGATTGGGAAAGGATCTTCACCAACCCTAAATCCGACAGAGGGCTAATATCTAATATATACAAAGAACTCTAGAAAGTAGAACACAGAGAACCAAATAACCCCATTAAAAAGCGGGGTACGGAGTTAAACCAAGAATTTTCACATGAAGAACTTCGGAGAGCTGAGAAACACCTTAAAAAATGTTCAACATCATTAATCAGTAGGGAAATGCAAATCAAAACAACACTGAGATTTCTCCTCACACCAGTCAGAATGGCTAAGGTCAAAAACTCAGGAGACAGCAGGTGTTGGAGAGGATGTGGAGAAAGAGGAACACTCCTCCACTGCTGGTGGGATTGCAAGATGGTGCAACTACTTTCGAAATCAGTCTGGCGGTTCCTCAGAAAACCTGGGCATAACACTTCCTTAGGACTCTGTTATACTACTCTTGGGCATATATCCAGAGGATTCTTCAGCATGCAATAAGAACACATGTTCCACTATGTTCATAGCAGCCCTATTTGTAGTACCCAGAAGCTGGAAAGAACCTAGGTGTCCTTAAACGGAGGAATGTATACAAGAAATGTGGCATATTTACACAATGGAGTACTATTCAGCCATTAGAAACAATGAATTCATGAAATCTTTGACAAATGGATGGAGCTGGAGAACATCATACTAAGTGAAGTAACCCAGTCTCAAAAGATCAATCATGGTATGCACTTGCTGATAAGTGGATATTAGCCTAGAAACTTTCAAAACCCAAGACATAATCCACAAATTAAATGATGTCCACAAAGAATGGAGGAGTGGCCCCTGGTTCTGGAAAGACTCAGTGCAAGAGTATAGGGGAATACTATATACTTCCAGAACAGGGAAGTGGGAAGGGGTAGATGGAGGAACAGGGGGATGGAAGAGGGCTTAAGGGACTTGCACGGAGTGGGGACCCAGAAAAGGGGAAATCATTTGAAATGTAGATAAAAAATATATCAATAAAAAAAGAAAAAAAGATACATACAGACACTTTGGTAAGAGCCAGACTGCACAGGTATTATAAATAAAAGAAATTCTACTTTAAAAAAAAGAAGTAAGGAGAGGGCCCTGATCCTGGAAAGGCCTGATCCAGCATTGTAGTGGAGTACCAGGACAGAGAAAAAGGAGGGAGGTGATTGCACTATGGGTGTAGAGAAGGCTTATGAGACATACGTGGTTGGGGGAACTCGGAGAGGGGAAAGCATTTTGGAATGTAAACAAAGAATTTAGAAAATAAAAACATAAAAGAATCATCTAAAATTGAAATTATGTCCTTATGAGTTTATGAAAATTTAAAGGTCTGAAAATCATTGCTATAACAGTAAGTAAAAAAAGAAAGATATAACACAACACATACTTATCTTTGGGTCCTTGCTTCTATATATAAATGACTCTAAAGACTCCATTGGATAACTCTTTTCATTGACAAACAAATTTAGCAAAGTTTTAGGATATAAAGTCAGTGTGTAAAAATCAGCAACATTCTAATAAAATGGCAAAAAAGGATAGAAGTCAGAAAATCAGTTTCATTCATAGTTGCTTCACAAATGTCTTGGAATTAATGTAAGATCATGAAAGACTTGTAAAATAAGAACTTTAAGTCACTGGAGAAAGAAAGTGTGACACCAGGAAATAGAAATAACTTCCTGAAGATTTGGTGGCATTAATACTGTGAAATGAACTACAAATAAACAACAATATACAGATTCAGGTAAATCTCTTTCAAAATTCAAATGCAAAATTTCCAAACTGAATGGAATTCTAGGCAGCAGAGTCTATGATAAACATAGCATATCATAGCAAACCTGCATAGGCAGGTTTAAACATCAACCAACCTATGTCCTTCCCAGGTGTTATTAAGTGCGGCTGCTAAAGCACAGGTCTGTCTGGGGAATTATGACAGCCACAAACATGGATGTAACACAGTGTCTGAACTAAAATATAGCAGGCATACAAGGCAGAAGTAGAGATTTCTGAATTTTGGTCTTGCTTGGTCTGCACAATAATATCTGGGCAGGACCCTCTGCTAATAGAGCTACTTAAAAACAACAGTCTGGGATAAAAAAATAACACTGATTTTCCATAAACTATTATATAGGTGTTTTATTAATAATAATTAGGAGCATCCTTAGCAATTAAAAATAAAATACAAAGGAAACTCAAATATGTAATAATATAAATGAATCTTTGTATATATTTATCCACGTATGCTTATAATTTCAAATTGTAAAATTATGATTTTATGTTACTAAAAAACCATTTTGCAATAGGAAGGATGTATTCTGCTGGTCAATGTGCAGAGGTCGAGTGGGGGCACAGTTGTGCTTTTATCCAAGAGAAAAAGAAAAGCTACGCTCACAAGAGCTAATATTGGTAGAATTTCAAGTTACTCTGAGTATCCAGCTTGTTTCCTTGGAATGTGGGGCTCCCACAGGAGACCTAATTGCCACTTATGAGAGCTAACTTGATAATGGGTATCACACTAGTATGAGGGCTCTATAAATATCGGCTTCCACATTAATTCTTCTTTCTTTCTTTTGTAGGAGTAAGGAGATTGAACAGAATGAAATTAGAGAAATAAGATTAGATTATTGAATGTAGTCTTGAACTAAAAAATATTTTATAACCATAATACTGCATTGGTAGACATCTTTATATTTTGATGCAGAATTGAGGTTTTATTTTGTTACATTTGTACATAATTTTATACATGGATATGGGCTTAAGGTTTTCATTGATATAAATCTCTGAATATTGATAATATTAATTTAGTAACAACAAAATTGATGTATATTTTAATCCTTGTATAGGTACTATGCCTATGCAGCTCATTTTAAGAATACAAGGTTTATTCCTAGTCTTTTTAATATCTAATATTATAAACTGTTAAAGATAATTAATACAAATTAATATTCAGACAGTAAAACAAATGGCCATATCAGTCATTTGTCTAGATCATAAGCGAAATATGCATCCTGAATAAATAGATAATAGGTATCTGGAGACAGGCAATGTTTGCTTGTTCAGATATGTTATGACTAGATGGATGGTTGTCAAAAGCATTAGATATTCACAGAATATGGCATTTAAAATTATTTTATTATTTAAAGATCTATTGATCATGAGATATGTCTGCTCCTGAAAGTACCCCCATTCTACTCCAAAAAAAATGATGCACATAAGTAACTTTCATGTGCAGTTGCTGCTGTAGTGACTAGCTAGCCACTAGTCAAAAATGCCCTAACTTCATCGGCAGACAGAATGTTATGCAGATAGTCAGTTGCTAAACTTTACCCAGACAGGATAAGAAAGTCCTTCATAATTCTTGCTTCACTTAAGGTCTGTCAGATATGTTGGGTTCAGAAGGCTAAAGGTGGATGTTTTAATATTATAGAGGCAATATTTGGGACATCCAGGAAGCCAGCTGTCTCTGTCAGCTCCAGCATTTTCTATATATTCAAGTAATACTTATCCCTTCTCAGGTTTTGATGGGGTTGAAGACTAGGAAAGACAAAGAATTAAACTTAAGTTGTTTAGCATTAGGAAGATACTTAGGCATAAGATATTTTTAAGTTAATTTAAAAATTAGAATGTAAAATGGTTTAGATGCCAAACTCTAAACTCCCCAGTATAGTTAATTGAATACTTTTGTTCTGAGTTGCCAGACATAAACAGAGTGGACTATTTGAATGTAACTGTTACTTATTTATTTTATAATGTTTCATAATTGTTCATTCTGTATATTGTTGATTATTAAAGAGAAAGAGCCTTCTTGCTTAAAGAAAAATGAGAATTTTTGAGGTGTGGTCTTTTGCTATATATTCCAATGCTAACTACTGCTCCCCAAGGCCTGGTCGCTTCTAGGGATGAGAGAATCTGTACATACAATTTCTCCTTGATCCTTAATTTAAAACTATTGGTTAAATAAAGATGCTGACAGTCAATTGCTGAATAGAAGTGCCAACATTGGGTTAGGGTTCCCAAGCTTGGGTTCTGAGGAGAACCACAAGGGGAAAGAAGGTGGTAAGAGGAGGAATCTACCCTGGAGTACAGTTCAATAGACTCAGGATAGCAAACATGAATCAACAGTGGTGGAATGACATAGCAGAGATAGTTAGGCATCAACTGATTGGACAAAAATCAGCAGGAAAAGTTCTTGTGTGTGCCTCTCTCAAGGAAGTGAAGGTCAGTAAAAACTTGAGACAAAGAAGTGTCGCAAATTTTGCTCTACATACAAGCCTTTCTAACAGTTGACTCCTATTGACTCTCCCTCTAAACATCATGTGTGTTCCATGGATATACATGTTTTACCTCAGTATGTGAGTCTGTCTTAGCAAAAACTCTATGTGAGATTATATCAGCTGATATCACTCTGCCAATGTGCCAGAGTCTACAGAAGTGTCAAGAAGTCACCAGCATACCAGTAGAAGTTTTTTGGTGTGTTTCTGTCTATGGAGTCATGACAAATGGAGCTCAACAATTCATGTAAGTTGAAGCAATACTTTCATTAAGGAACAATCCTTCATTACACATCCTTTAACAGGACTGGTTAACAAAATATCCTTTCACTTTTGTGTACTTCAGGAAAACACTCTTCATGTGTTTTCCCCAGCAAAACACTATCAGAAATCTGGTGTTCCAAAGAACCCAGAAGTTTCTACTTTAGACATATGCCCAGCACTAGGTCAAATTGAGACTCATTATAAATACTATAGTTGGGTGGTTTTTATCTAGGAACTGAATAACAAATGGCACAGCAGAATCCCAATGTGAGATTAAATGATTTCTACTACACATCACTATTTGGTATATTCTCAGATTACTTTTCATCTTACTGTAGGGATATTTATGGATATCTAGACTCACCTATGTCCTATTCCCAAAAGCATAGATGTCCATCAACTAATAAACTAAGATGAAAATACAATACTATACATTGTACAGTATAATATCTGTCTTATGAAACCTGAGATTGTAATATTTGATGTAAAATGAGATATGAATGAAGCTTGAAATACTTATTATGCCTTTGATAATATAAACTCAAACTGCAAATTACACTTGACATTCTTTCTCATATATGTATGTTAGCTTTGTCTTTTGGTATGTGTACTTAAATAGCTGTACAACCCAGAAATCTCCTAAGTGGTCCTTAGACTGTTTATGGGAAGGAGGACAAATGTATAAGGGCTATAACTGACAAAAGCAACATAATGATACAGAAAATTTTTGGAGCTGAGTGAAACAAAATCATAAAAAATACCACATGTGGTTTATATATATCAATAAAAGCAGTTCAAACTGACTTACCGTTTTACATAGCGACTAAGGCTCTCCTGGACATTCATTCACCAAGGAAGGCTGTGGCCAATAATAGGTAACCTTTTTTAAAAAATTTCTGGTTTGCAGGCTTAAAACATTACAGTCTATCACCATTGTCCTTTGTCACACTCCAAAATTGGCAGTAAGACTCTATTGCTGAAAGCACTGTATACTGATATTACATATTAGTATGTAATATCTAATTACATACTAATTAATTATACTAATTAACATAAAGAAATCAAGCTTTTCTGGAAAGTGGAAATTGTATATA